>NW_028318784.1:5782561-5938841 GCF_062004578.1 Staurois parvus
TTTATCAGAGTTCTTTATATATGGAACATAGGGGCAGATTTACTAAATCTGGAGCATTCAGAATCTGGTGCAGCTGTGCATGGTAGCCATTATATTTATATATACACTGCTCAAAAAAATTAAAGGAACACTTTTTAACCAGAGTATAGCATCAAGTCAATTAAACTCCTGGGATATTGATCTGGTCAGTTAAGTAGCAGAGGGGGTTGTTAATCAGTTTCAGCTGCTTTGGTGTTAATAAAATTAACAACAAGTGCACTAGATGGGCAACAATGAGATGATCCCCAAAACAGGAATGGTTTTACAGGTGGAGGACACGGACATTTTTTTCCTTACTCATCTTTTCTAACTGTTTTTCACTAGTTTTGCATTTGGCTAGGGTCAGTGTCACTACTGGTAGCATAAGGCGATACCTGGACCCTACAAGGGTTGCACAGGCAGTCCAAACCAATACGTGCCATTGCAAGAAGGTTTGCTGTGTCTCCCAGCACAGTCTCAACAGCATGGAAGAGATCCCAGGAGACAAGCAGTTACTCTAGGAGAGCTGGACAGAGCTGTAGAAGGTCCTTAACCCATCAGCAGGACCGGTATCTGCTCCTTTGTACATGGAGGAACAGGATGAGCACTGCCAGAGCCCTACAAAATGACCTCCAGCAGGTCACTGGTGTGAATGTCTCTGACCAAACAATCAGAAACAGACTTTATGAGTGGGCCCTGTGCACCATAGAGCTCTATTGGCATTTGCCATTGAACAGCAGGATTGGCAGGTCCGCCACTGGCACCCTGTGCTTTTCACAGATGAGAGCAGATTCACCCTGAGCACATGAGAGATGTGAAAGGGTCTGGAGAAGCCATGGAGAATGTTATGCTGCCTGTAACATTGTTCAGCATGACCGTTTTGGTGGTGAGTCAGTGATGGTCTGGGGAGGCATGGAGCGACGCACAGACCTCTACAGGCTAGACAATGGCACCCTGACTGCCATTAGGTATCGGGATGAAATCCTTGGATGCTTTGTCAGACCCTATGATGGTGCAATGGGTCCTTGGTTCCTCCTGGTCCACGACAATGCCCGGACTCATGTGGCAAGAGTATGCAGACAGTTCCTGGAGGATGAAGGAATTGATACTATTGAATGGCCCCCACGGTCGCCTGTCCTAAATCTAATAGAACACCTCTGGGATATCATGTTTCGGTCCCTCCGACACTGCCAGGTTGCACCTCAGACAGTCCAGGAGCTTAGTGAGTCCCTGGTACAGACCTGGGAGGAAATACCCCAGGGCACCATCCATCATCTCATTAGGAGCATGCCCCGACATTGCCAGGCATGTATACAACCACGTGGGGGCCATACAAACTACTGAGTACCATTGTGAGTGGCTGCAATGAAATTTCAGCAAAATGGACTAGCCTGCTCCATCATTTTTTCACTATGATTTTTAAGGTATCTTTGAATTCAATCCTCTTCAGGTTGATAGTTTTAATTTCCATCAAACAATGGGGCATCCTTATGTTCCTAACACATTACCAAATCCATATCAGTATAGATATCCAGCATATTTTTCCCCACTGAGATTTGATGTGTTTTCAAAGTGTTCCTTTAAATGTTTTTGAGCAGTATATATATAGTTGGGATACCTTGGTGGCATTTATGCCTTGAGGCATTAAGGCCTTCAGTTCAAATCCCAACCAGGACACTACCTGTGTGGGTTGCCACCTACTTGCTAATGTGAACATGTATCTTTACTTTGAGCTTAAAGTTCTACCATACCTAACTAAAAATAGGAACCTCCAAATTGTTCAAGCAACAAAAACAACCACAGGATTTAAAAATATAAGTCAATGAAAAAAACTATAATTTAAAGCAGAACTCCCAAATGGGAGTCAGTTTCATTTAAACTTCTCCCCTCACCATGTAGAACTGTGGTTTTTATTTCTGAGTTTATTTTTTCCTCTTCCCTCTTCCCCCTTCAACCCCCACCCTCCACCCTTTTGGCCTAGGTCAGAAGGACATGTACCTGGTTCTGCAGCCTCCTGGGATACTTACATCACCTCTCTCAGGAGCCTGCATGATTAGGCACATAGAGTGGCCAGGGAGCAGGTTAAAAGGCTGGCCCAGCACGTCATCGATAGCTGGCTGTCTGCACCTTGAATAGGCAACCAGGTGAAGAGGACCAAGATGGCAGTGCAGGATCTGATGTCCCAAACAGCACATCACAGCAGGACAATGCTGGATTTGCTGTGGGAGTGAATGCAGCACTACAGGTATAAAGGAAAAAAAATTAGCAACATAGGGGGTGGGAGTAGAGTACCACTTTAAGTATCATTACTCTTGTGCATTCTTACATGAAGTTTAATCTGCTTAACGTTTTCCATCCCTGATCCCCAATTCCCCCCTTATCACCATACTAATTACATTATTTAATAAAACCTTCCTGTTTTCATGACATACCTTATTTTAGACCCAGCAACATCATCACTAGATCTGTGTGCTTCTCTATATAACGCAGGTTGATCACAGCTAGCAGGAGGGAACATGAGGGTGTTGTACATAGCCTTCTGAAAACAGGAAGCTGTGGTAATGACCACGTATTATCTTGGGCCTCCATGATTAAAAGAACTGAAATTAAATGAATAAAAGAAGTGGGCCAAAGACAGTAAAGCTATGGAGGAAAGGGCTAGATGAAAGAGGATGTCCTCCAGCCAAGAAAAGAGGTGAGCTCCATATTTGAACATTGCTGTACTGAAAACTAAGGCACATTATTAGGAATTTAGATTTTTTTTATCCAGCATGAAGGGGTAGTTAGTTTAGATTTTGTGACAGGCTCCTATAAGTTTTGTTTTCCTTTTCTTCTTTAAAAATCAACCGTTCACACTGTATAAAAAGAAGTCCATTTGAAGTATCCTTCACTTTTTCCAAACACAAATTTTTATGAAGCCTAGCGTGATCCTTCGTTAGGTGGACTTTGGACCTTAGTATGTTTGGGGCACTCAAGTAAGGATCAGCTTTCCTAGTCAAAGTTAGAAGGTGATGTTCCCATAATGACTAGCCAAGGATGACCTAGTATTAAGATATTGCCAAAGCAATAATATGTTTTTATAGTTAAGCCAAAAAGATTACACACTCTGCAGAAAGTAGCCATAGTTATGACATACCTTATAAGTGCATGCCAAGGTGATATAAGACGTCTCAAAAAAGCCAAAAAATGATGAACCAAGAAATAAAATTAAACCAGAAAAAAAATCCAAATGTTAAGTAATCGTGCCTTCACAAAAATGACTTACTTCATCTAACAATCGTTTGATGAGTAATTCCAACAAAGAAATACAAAAAAAAAACCCAAAACGGGCTTGATTGGAATAGAATTATTATAAAAAGAGGTAAAGACTTTATAGCTACTTTGATTTTGCATGCATTGAGGTCTTAAGATGCCTATAGAGATGAGCTGAGGGTCGTCTGATCCAACTAGTATTCTCATGTTATGGGGAAGCCTTAGAGAGCCCCAGACAACAATTCTTAGAAAACCTTGTTCATTTGCTATTATATGACCTAGGCAAAGCCAGTCATAGATAGTCGGAATCTCAACTGGTTCAGCAGGGACTGGCTGAGGTTCAAACCATGTATGAGCAGGCTGAATGTACCCAAGTTGATCAATCGGTCAACTTGGGTACAACCAGCTGGTCGGAATTTACATGCGATTATTGCTAGCTGCTACTATGGGCTCACTTCTCCTGGCTGGAAAGGCTCCACAACCCGTAAAAAACCTTCTATGTACAGCTCCCCCCACAGCCACTCCCTTATATTCACCTGAGCCCCCTCTTGATCCAGCAATGTGCATGGGATCCTTGTCTGTCCTGGGTCTCTATCTCCTCATTGGTTGAGATACAGCAGCAGAAGCCATTGGCTTCCACTGCTATTAATCACAGCCAGTGAGCCAAAGGGGAGCGAGTGGGAGGCAGGGCACAGCCATGGCTCTATGTGTTTTATGGATGCATAGAGCAGGGCCCGGGAGTGAGCATGAACCAGTTCCCCATAGCAAGGGGCTTGCTATTGGGGGCACTGGTCAAGGGGAAGGAGCCAGAAGCAACAGCGGGGCTGCTCTGTGCAAAACCATTGAACAGAGCAGGTAAGTATAACATATTTGCTATTTAAAAAAAAACAAAAAAACCTTTGGAATCTTTTTAAGCTTGGAATGCAAATGAGAAACACATGTTTTGTGTTTTCCTCTTGATATAGGGTAGTCACACCTGATTCATGCTATCTCTGTTCAGTTCTGTGTTTGTTTTGACATTAACTTTCTTTGTTTAGTAATGGTAACACTTTAGCAGAAATTAATGCGCTTTTCCACATGGCCTGCACTGCCACCATAAAGAAAGTAATTATCCGTATAATATAATCCTTTTCTGTTTGTCACATTAAACTCAGAGTGAGCAAGTGAGCAACACGTGTTTTCTGTTTCTTGATACAGATACTGCAAGCTGCATCTTTGTCATACTTTGCACTAAGATCACCGATAATCGTGTAACACAGAGAGATAAGTGAGCGGCGCGCTGAAGTCAAACGAGCTGCTGAAACACCAAAAGGTACCAAAAAACCTCCAAAGCATTAATATAAAATGGGTGCAGCGCTGAAATCCTGAAATTGTCAATTGTCAAAATTCCATATCCACATATGCAATAAATATCGATTATATATAAAAAAGAGAACATTCAGTAAAGTGACCAGTGATAAGGTGCTCATATATCAACAAAATAAAGTGACTTAGTGATAACATACAACTCTGTCACTGTGTAGTGGCCAACAGTGCTTGATAAAGTGCTGAAAAACTGATTATAATGTCCAAAGATGAATGTGTGGAAGATCTGATAGTGATCCTCAATTGTTGGTGATCTATCCGGTAATATGGTGATGTGACCAGTGGTGTAAAGACTGCGCACTCACCAGATGCGCAATCAGTTAGCGCATTTAGAAATAACACTCTCAGTAGATCAACTGGAGGCCCCTTTAAAGGTGAATATGGTCTGGTCTGATGTTCCCTCACTGCTTCCTCTGCTGTCAGCAATGGCTCTACCACTCCTCATGCAGCTCCCATATGGCAGCAGCTGGGATGTGTCCTTTTTCAAAGCGGGGGAAGAGGATGAGCTGTGGAATAAACAATGGGTTGTACAGCCAGATGAAGAAAATAACCCCAACACAGAACCATCCCTGTGGGTCAACAACAAAGTGTATAGGCAGCCCCATTCTTCATAGTCTCAGACTCAGACAGATGAGCACCGTATCACTGGTCACTTTACTGAATGTTCTCTTTTTTATATACAGTATAATCAATATTTATTGCATATGTAGATATGGAATTTTGACACTTGACAATTTCAGGATTTTAGCGCTGCACCCATTTTATTTTGACAATCCTGTAACACTTGCAGCAACTGTTGTTTCCCCTTGTTGTAATATCATGGTTATGTCATTTGTGGGCTTCTTTGTTTTTTGTTGTTTAAACCATATCTATGCTTAAAATGTAAAATTATATAATAATTTGAACATTGTATTTCAATTATTTCTAGCTTACTCCTATTACACGGAACAATGCTGAAGGTTCTGTAGTGCCCCTCTAGATAGCCAGTGGAGCTAGGGTGTAATTTATAGTGAGGAGGGCTGAGTAGCAGCTCGGGTGTAATATGTAGTTGGGTTAAATTGAAGTGAGGAATGAGAGCCTCTGCAGGTCAGTTCCCTGATATCTCCCCCTGCTCTAGAAGTCTTGGTGAAGATTCTAGATGTAGTGGGTGGGGTGAGAAGGGGCTGGCCTGCACACTTAGGGGACCCTGACCAATCCCGTAGCAGGAGGCTTGGCATGGGGCCAGGGCAGCCCTTAAATGTGAGAGAGCCTGCTCAGCAACAGGAGAGTTTGGGTGGAAGATGAAGTTAGAGGCTGGATTGCAGGAGCCTGGGAGGGGGCCCAGATGGAAAGGGGCTCACCTACAGGCAGAAGAGCTAGAAAGAAGGAAAACTCAGGACCTCATCAGCCCCCAGAGTGAGGACCAACTATGTAGCAGGGAAGGAGCGGCCCAGGCCTAAGAGTAGCCAAACCCATCAGATCACAGACAGAGGCCTACACCCCCTGTGCCAGAAAAGGGAAGCAGCACTCTAGTGGGAAACTGGATTAGCTTGCTACCTGGGACTGTCTTATATTTAAAGTGACAGGCACTGGTTCCACTGCCCAGGGATTCCTTCAGGCAGCTGGATAGAGGAGTATCTGGGATCTAGGTCTGAGCTGCTGGCTAGCTCTCCAAGAAGATAATTTTTGCTGTTTATGAGACCTGTGCATAGTTCCAGAAAGAATTTTCTCAGTTGCCATTCCTTTGAGCATCCCATACATCCCTTACCCCATCCAAGTTCAAACTCCCCGAATACAACTTAAAAAAACAAGCTCAAGGACTGGTTACTGTCTCCTGGATGCAAGTCTGTGTGGAAAATGCATATTGCCTGGCTATGCAGGAGTAGGGGGACCCAAATTTCTAGTGACTCCTAAGGGGGTAGTGCTACATTTGTAAACTTACTTTGTGAAGATCCACACACATTTCCTTCCTTGAATTCTGTTACGTGTGTTCACTATGCCCTGTGGGTAGGCACTGCTGTGTCACAAATTTTACAGAAATAAACATATGAGTGCTACTATCTCTGTGTCATAAATCAAAAGATTGTCCTCATTCTGTAACTAAATAAACTAATAAACGACTGTGCCCTCAATTAATTTGTGTCATAAGGAAATTGATATAAATCAATATTACAAAGCATTTTTCTAGAAAAAAAATCTTGTAATCTCAAAGTTCATAAATCATTATAAAGTGTCCAGTGCTCCACCAAACATCAAATAAAGTGCATCAGTTAAAGTGTCTTGTGCTCCAACAAAGTGCATATATCTTCATCTGTTCAACAATACAAGATCTTCGTCCGCAGTGTTCACACCGTTTTGTAACCACCATCTTTTCACCAGAGGGAATGATTAAATCAGTCATTTTTATATTATCCCTGGATCAGCTCGCCTCCAGCTTCCAAAAGATTTCACACACTTATGCCAGGTTATTCATCAGCTTTCAGTCAATCCCCATTGGAAAACCAGAACAAAAAACAAAGAGAAGTTCCATCACGTAAAAACCTCTTCTTATTATAAAAACAGCGAAAAATATTGCAACCTCATAAAACTTAAGGTCTTCGCTCAAGCTCCTGTAAGTCCATCTGGTGATTCCTGCAATGGGTGCTGCCTGGACGGGAGTCTTTCTAACTCCTCACATACTGTGTAAATGCATAGAGAAAAGTCCCAAACACTGCAAACCTAGCAAGGCCTTTAGTATACAGGTAAAAGTGGCCTCAGCCATCTTCATCCAAAGCCATGCTCCCAATGCGTTTCACCCCACCCACAGGGCTTAATCATGGAGGACCTCATGGGAGGAGTGAAACATGTTGGGGGTGTGGCTTTGGATGAAGCTGGCAGAGGCTGCTTTCACCTGTTTACTAATGGTCTTAGCAAGACGATTAGTAAACAGGTGTAAGCAGCCTCTGGGACTTTTAAAATATTGTACTTACATAGCATGAGTGTCAATTCTGACACTTAGGAACAATAACTTGTTTATAGCTTTAAGCTGTGTCTGCTCTAGAGCAAGGCAGCAGCTATGCGGACTGATGTCATGTACAATAGGCCCTGCCCTATGTGCTTCGTAGATCAATGTCCTCAGGGATGGATTGGATCCACTCCAACTTGTAGGGTGGACCTATTTGACATGAAATCATTCCACACTGCTGCTGCCTTGCTCACAGCCTGTGGATTGTATACAGAGCCAGCACAGCTTAAAGGGTGTGAACACTGTGGATGAAGAACTGATACTGTTTTGTTGAACAGATAAAGATATATGCACTTTGTTGGAGCACAAGACACTTTATCTGAAGCACTTTATTTAATATGTTCGTAAACCCATAACAGTAACATCAGTCTGTATATGCAGGAAAGCATGCTTGTTGTACTGACTGTGGAACCTAGGGGGTCAATCCTCTGCATTGTGTAAAAAGGCTGTTTAATCCTGCTCTCTGATCCTCCCCTTCTCCTACTGTCCCCAATCCATCTGCTGATAGTACAGAGCTCTACGACTCACTCTGCACATGCTCAGTTTAGTGTGTATTGCTAGAGGTTTTTTTTCTTTGGGAGGGTGCATGTGATCAGCACAGGGCCAATCAGCACTGTCCAGACAGAGGGCCAGGGTTTATGAAGCCTCATAGGACAGTCTGAGGAGAGTTAAAACTCCCCCTACAAGATGCTGGACACTGATAGAAGTCACACGACTGTAAAATTCTGCTGATGAGAAAAGGTATTTAGCAGTTTATATTTACTAAAAGAATTGCATTTCCATGTTGTGTGGACTGTGGAAGACCAGATATAGTGAATGCAGGGTCCTGGGTTTAGTAATACTTTAATGTTTGGTGGAGCATGGGACACTTAATAATGACTGATGATCAATGAGATCACATGATTTCTTTTAGAAAAATGTATTTTAATATATGGATAGATGTATATCAATTTGTTTATGGCACATATGAATTGAGGACACAGTTGTTTATTAGTTTTTTTTTTTTTGTAGAGTGGCCACAATCTTTTGATTTATGACACAGAGATAGTAGCGCTCTCATACATTTACTTTAAATGTATTTAAATGTATGTTATTATACTGTAATGATAGCAACTGCATAGGTATAGTTTTTACTATTATTTCTGTGGCTGGGAAGAAAATAAATGTTTGGGAAAGTCTGTCCAGAGCTCTCTCTGCTGGGACTTCTGTGTTATTGTGGAGCTGTTGTCGCTAGGAACCTGGGTTTAAAGACTTTTGTTGGAGGACACTACCTTAGGGAGCTGGACTGGAGAGTGTTGGAGACAGCTGTCTTTGGGTGTTGTGAGTAGAACCTTTTTTCCTAGTACTCCAGGTGTCCCTCTGCTTTGGGGGTTGAATGCCAGAGGCTTGCTACAAGTACTGTGACTGCTTTTACAGAGTCTCAGATGGCCATCCCTTTTACCTCCAGAAATAAAGCCTAAACACCCAGCAAGTGCCTGCTATCTAAGAAGCTGTAAGAGCCCCATGTGAGTTTTGGGTATTCCATCTCCTTGTTCTCCTCACCTACACCAACAATTTCAAGGTCAAGTAAAGCACTTAAAATGTCCATTAAGCGAGGACCTGCATTTCTTCATAGATGTAAGAGAATGCAAATGGCACACCCTGGGGACATTCCTGGGAGGGAGTCTCCCTTACAAACTAGAGTCTTTCTAGATGGAGATACTAAAGATATAGGAACTGATGGACACTAGATGGTAAAGCTCCTAAGGAGACTCAGGATCCCTTCTTGCCAAGGTGATACCACAGCATCGGGCTTAATGGTTTCCCAAACCACTGCTACATATCACTCACCTTCTAAGATGCTGAGAGAATGAGACTGCGCAAGTTTGGGACCAGGCATGTTACCAGCATGGTCCCAGAACATTGCGTTTTTATGTGATCCCACAAAAATAAACAGCTTTGCACTCTGAAAAAGCCTTGTTGGTGTACTGGTGACATATTTCATCCAGGGTAACAATGCAGGATCACAAATGAGAGACAAGGATAGAGCATTGTCACTCCATAACAGGAAGTTCTTGAACAGTCACTAGAGATGAGCGAATCGAAGTAGCCGAAGTGGAATTCGAGTCGAATATCGGAAAAATTTCGATTCGCGCCGAATCCGAAAAATAGCCTAATTCGGACGCGCGAATCGAAATTTTTCCGAAAATGGCGGCTGACATGTGCGGCGACGGAGCGGGGATGTCTGGGAAGGCGCGCAGACAAGGCGCGCTGACCCATAATGCATTCCTCAACGACATGTGATCGCATCAGCCAATCAGCAGCCAGCCAGCTAGCACTGTGTAATGGTCGAGCTAATAGCGGCCATTTTGGAATTCTTCATTTGCCTGCAGTCATTGAACAGAGGCAGACCGCTCTGTATTAGGGACAGGGACAGAGTTAGGGCCACAGAAACGATACTTGGGGACAGAGAAACGATACTTAGGGACAGAGAACTATTACTCAGGGACACAGAATTGTTAATTAGGGCCACAGAATCGTTACTTAGGGACAAAGAAACGCTAGTTAGGGCCACAGAATTCATACTCAGGGACAGACAGAATTGTTACTGAGTGCCAGAGAATTGTTACTTAGGGCCACAGAAACGTTATTAGGGCCACAGAATTGTTACTCAGGGACAGACAGAATTGTTACTGAGTGCCAGAGAATTGTTACTTAGGGCCACAGAAACGTTATTAGGGCCACAAAATTGTTACTCAGGGACAGACAGAATTGTTACTGAGTGCCAGAGAATTGTTACTTAGGGCCACAGAAACGTTATTAGGGCCACAGAATTGTTACTCAGGGACAGACAGAATTGTTACTGAGTGCCAGAGAATTGTTACTTAGGGCCACAGAAACTTTAGTTAGGGCCACAGAATTGTTACTCAGGGACAGACACAGAATTGTTACTGAGGGCCACAGAACTGTTACTTAGGGCCACAGAATTGTTACTCGCACAGACACAGAATTGTTACTCGCACAGACACAGAATTGTTACTGAGGGCCACAGAACTGTTACTTAGGGCCACAGAATTGTTACTCGCACAGACACAGAATTGTTACACAGGGACACAGAATTGTTACTGAGGGCCACAGAACCGTTACTTAGGGCCACAGAATTGTTACTGAGGGCCACAGAACTGTTACTTAGGGCCACAGAATTGTTACTCGCACAGACACAGAATTGTTACTCGCACAGACACAGAATTGTTACTGAGGGCCACAGAACTGTTACTTAGGGCCACAGAATTGTTACTCGCACAGACACAGAATTGTTACTCAGGGACAGACAGAATTGTTACTGAGTGCCAGAGAATTGTTACTTAGGGCCACAGAAACGTTATTAGGGCCACAGAATTGTTACTCAGGGACAGACAGAATTGTTACTGAGTGCCAGAAAATTGTTACTTAGGGCCACAGAAACTTTAGTTAGGGCCACAGAATTGTTACTCAGGGACAGACACAGAATTGTTACTGAGGGCCACAGAACTGTTACTTAGGGCCACAGAATTGTTACTCGCACAGACACAGAATTGTTACACAGGGACACAGAACTGTTACTGAGGGCCACAGAACCGTTACTTAGGGCCACAGAATTGTTACTCGCACAGACACAGAATTGTTACTCGCACAGACACAGAATTGTTACTCGCACAGACACAGAATTGTTACTCAGGGACACAGAACTGTTACTGAGTGCCAGAGAATTGTTACTTAGGGCCACAGAAACGTTATTAGGGCCACAGAATTGTTACTCAGGGACAGACAGAATTGTTACTGAGTGCCAGAAAATTGTTACTTAGGGCCACAGAAACTTTAGTTAGGGCCACAGAATTGTTACTCAGGGACAGACACAGAATTGTTACTGAGGGCCACAGAACTGTTACTTAGGGCCACAGAATTGTTACTCGCACAGACACAGAATTGTTACACAGGGACACAGAACTGTTACTGAGGGCCACAGAACCGTTACTTAGGGCCACAGAATTGTTACTCGCACAGACACAGAATTGTTACTCGCACAGACACAGAATTGTTACTCGCACAGACACAGAATTGTTACTCAGGGACACAGAACTGTTACTGAGGGCCAGAGAACTGTTACTTAGGGCCACAGAATTGTTACTCGCACAGACACAGAATTGTTACTCAGGGACAGACACAGAATTGTTACTGAGGGCCACAGAACTGTTACTTAGGGCCACAGAATTGTTACTCGCACAGACACAGAATTGTTACTCGCACAGACACAGAATTGTTACTGAGGGCCACAGAACTGTTACTTAGGGCCACAGAATTGTTACTCGCACAGACACAGAATTGTTACACAGGGACACAGAACTGTTACTGAGGGCCACAGAACCGTTACTTAGGGCCACAGAATTGTTACTCGCACAGACACAGAATTGTTACTCGCACAGACACAGAATTGTTACTCGCACAGACACAGAATTGTTACTCAGGGACACAGAACTGTTACTGAGGGCCACAGAACTGTTACTTAGGGCCACAGAATTGTTACTCGCACAGACACAGAATTGTTACTCGCACAGACACAGAATTGTTACTCAGGGACACAGAACTGTTACTGAGGGCCACAGAACTGTTACTTAGGGCCACAGAATTGTTACTCGCACAGACACAGAATTGTTACTCGCACAGACACAGAATTGTTACTCAGGGACACAGAACTGTTACTGAGGGCCACAGAACTGTTACTTAGGGCCACAGAATTGTTACTCGCACAGACACAGAATTGTTACTCGCACAGACACAGAATTGTTACTGAGGGCCACAGAACTGTTACTTGGGGCCACAGAAACGTTAATCAGGGACACAGAATTGTTACTGAGGGCCACAGAACTGTTACTTAGGGCCACAGAATTGTTACTCGCACAGACACAGAATTGTTACTCGCACAGACACAGAATTGTTACTGAGGGCCACAGAACTGTTACTTGGGGCCACAGAAACGTTAATCAGGGACACAGAATTGTTACTGAGGGCCACAGAACTGTTACTTAGGGCCACAGAATTGTTACTCGCACAGACACAGAATTGTTACTCGCACAGACACAGAATTGTTACTGAGGGCCACAGAACTGTTACTTGGGGCCACAGAAACGTTAATCAGGGACACAGAATTGTTACTGAGGGCCACAGAACTGTTACTTAGGGCCACAGAATTGTTACTCGCACAGACACAGAATTGTTACTCGCACAGACACAGAATTGTTACTGAGGGCCACAGAACTGTTACTTGGGGCCACAGAAACGTTAATCAGGGACACAGAATTGTTACTGAGGGCCACAGAACTGTTACTTAGGGCCACAGCATTGTTACTCGCACAGACACAGAATTGTTACTCGCACAGACACAGAATTGTTACTGAGGGCCACAGAACTGTTACTTGGGGCCACAGAAACGTTAATCAGGGACACAGAATTGTTACTGAGGGCCACAGAACTGTTACTTAGGGCCACAGCATTGTTACTCGCACAGACACAGAATTGTTACTCGCACAGACACAGAATTGTTACTGAGGGCCACAGAACTGTTACTTGGGGCCACAGAAACGTTAATCAGGGACACAGAATTGTTACTGAGGGCCACAGAACTGTTACTTAGGGCCACAGAATTGTTACTCGCACAGACACAGAATTGTTACTCAGAGACACAGAATTGTTACTCAGGGACACATAATCGTTTATTTAAAGAGTATGTCAGACAACATGCAGAGGAGTGGCAGAGGAGGCAATGTTTTAGGAGCGAGCAGACGTGGCAGCAGAGGAAGGGGTCGAGGCAGCACTATTCGCAGCCAGAGGCCAGTGCTCCCGGTGTCATCCAGCGGTCGTGTCTCCACCGACAACCCTGCCGTCATCGATTGGTTGGCTCGGTCGTCTTCCTCTTCCCAGGTCACCTCTGACACCTACAGCGAACGGTCGGTGCGTACGTCAGACACAACCGTTAGTTGGCATGGCCCGGGACCAAGCCCACTGAAATCACGTGTCCTCTACCTGCCCCTGTCCTTTGGTGTTCCCTCACCAAGCGAAGTATCGCATGCTGTGGGCTCAGCCCCACTGTACAGTGAGGAAGAGCTAACAGAGGGCGGTCAGGAACGGGGGGAGACATCCGCCTTTTCAGCAGCCAGGCGAAGAAGTAGTGGCGAGGAGAGTGGCCCGGTAGCCGGTCTAGAGACAGGTCTGTCTCCTGACCCAGACGCAGCCGAGGGGGCTAGTAGTGAGGCAGAGACCCTACTTGATGATGAGGAGGTTGATCGCACTTGGCAGCCTCGTCGTCATCAGGCAATTTCTTCCGCATCATCAGGAGAAGAGGGTGGCAGCTTGGCAGTGAGCGAAACAGTCGGTGGGTTGTCCAGGAGACAGCAGCAGGGTCGCAGCAGTGTCAGTGGAGCCAAACGGCCACGGAGTAGAGCACCAGCTCCACTGCAGCCTACCACCACGGCCAGTAGTGGTGCCGGTGTGCACGGAGGAAGCAGCAGTCAGCCAGTGAGGAGTATCGGGGGCAAAGTTTCCTACTCGGCGGTGTGGCAATTTTTCGTCAAGCCGCCCGAGGAAGTAAACGTAGCCGTATGTCGACTATGTGGCCAGAAAGTCAAGCGTGGCCAGGGGGCCCATGTTGGGACTACAGCGTTGCGGCAGCATATGCAGCGTCGCCATTTGGTGGCCTGGGAAAACCGTGATAAAGATACGGCGGTTCTGCCCGCCCCAGCCCCCGCTCCATCACCCGCTCCGTTACTTGCTCCGTCTCTGCCATGTGCCACTTTCAGGTCTCCTCACACTGCTGGTGTGTTGAATTTTTTGACATAGGGTGCTGGCAGATTACGGGCCTCCTATAGCTGCTGCCAGGCCCCTAATCTGCCATAGGCCCCTATATACCACCTCCTCATGCTGCTGCCAGGTCCAGAGTCTCTCATGGGTCCCTGTACGGCCTCCCATTGCTGTTGTCTCCATCGCCACACTCTGCCATGTGCCACATTCAGGTCTCCTCACACTGCTGGTGTGTTGAATTTTTTGACATAGGGTGCTGGCAGATTACGGGCCTCCCATAGCTGCTGCCAGGCCCCTAATCTGCCATGGGCCCCTATATACCGCCTCCTCATGCTGCTGCCAAGTCCAGAGTCTCTCATGGGTCCCTATACGGCCTCCCATTGCTGCTGTCTCCATCGCCACACTCTGCCATGTGCCACTTTCAGGTCTCCTCACACACTGCTGGTGTGTTGAATTTTTTGACATAGGGTGCTGGCAGATTACGGGCCTCCTATAGCTGCTGCCAGGCCCCTAATCTGCCATAGGCCCCTATATACCGCCTCCTCATGCTGCTGCCAGGTCCAGAGTCTCTCATGGGTCCCTGTACGGCCTCCCATTGCTGCTGTCTCCATCGCCACACTCTGCCATGTGCCACATTCAGGTCTCCTCACACTGCTGGTGTGTTGAATTTTTTGTCATAGGGTGCTGGCAGATTACGGGCCTCCCATAGCTGCTGCCAGGCCCCTAATCTGCCATGGGCCCCTATATACCGCCTCCTCATGCTGCTGCCAAGTCCAGAGTCTCTCATGGGTCCCTATACGGCCTCCCATTGCTGCTGTCTCCATCGCCACACTCTGCCATGTGCCACTTTCAGGTCTCCTCACACTGCTGGTGTGTAGAATTTTTTGACATAGGGTGCTGGCAGATTACGGGCCTCCCATAGCTGCTGCCAGGCCCCTAATCTGCCATGGGCCCCTATATACCGCCTCCTCATGCTGCTGCCAGGTCCAGAGTCTCTCATGGGTCCCTGTACGGCCTCCCATTGCTGCTGTCTCCATCAACACACTCTGCCATGTGCCACTTTCAGGTCTCCTCACACTGCTGGTGTGTAGAATTTTTTGACATAGGGTGCTGGCAGATTACGGGCCTCCCATAGCTGCTGCCAGGCCCCTAATCTGCCATGGGCCCCTATATACCGCCTCCTCATGCTGCTGCCAGGTCCAGAGTCTCTCATGGGTCCCTGTACGGCCTCCCATTGCTGCTGTCTCCATCGCCACACTCTGCCATGTGCCACATTCAGGTCTCTTCATACTGCTTGTGTTTTCAATTTTTTGACATAGGGTGCTGGCAGATTACGGGCCTCCCATAGCTGCTGCCAGGCCCCTAATCTGCCATGGGCCCCTATATACCGCCTCCTCATGCTGCTGCCAAGTCCAGAGTCTCTCATGGGTCCCTATACGGCCTCCCATTGCTGCTGTCTCCATCGCCACACTCTGCCATGTGCCACTTTCAGGTCTCCTCACACTGCTGGTGTGTAGAATTTTTTGACATAGGGTGCTGGCAGATTACGGGCCTCCCATAGCTGCTGCCAGGCCCCTAATCTGCCATGGGCCCCTATATACCGCCTCCTCATGCTGCTGCCAGGTCCAGAGTCTCTCATGGGTCCCTGTACGGCCTCCCATTGCTGCTGTCTCCATCGCCACACTCTGCCATGTGCCACATTCAGGTCTCCTCACACTGCTGGTGTGTTGAATTTTTTGACATAGGGTGCCGGCAGATTACGGGCCTCCCATAGCTGCTGCCAGGCCCCTAATCTGCCATGGGCCCCTATATACCGCCTCCTCATGCTGCTGCCAGGTCCAGAGTCTCTCATGGGTCCCTGTACGGCCTCCCATTGCTGCTGTCTCCATCGCCACACTCTGCCATGTGCCACATTCAGGTCTCTTCACACTGCTTGTGTTTTCAATTTTTTGACATAGGGAGCTTGCAGATTACGGGCCTCCCATAGCTGCTGCCAGGCCCCTAATCTGCCATGGGCCCCTATATACCGCCTCCTCATGCTGCTGCCAAGTCCAGAGTCTCTCATGGGTCCCTATACGGCCTCCCATTGCTGCTGTCTCCATCGCCACACTCTGCCATGTGCCACTTTCAGGTCTCCTCACACACTGCTGGTGTGTTGAATTTTTTGACATAGGGTGCTGGCAGATTACGGGCCCCCTATAGCTGCTGCCAGGCCCCTAATCTGCCATGGGCCCCTATATACCGCCTCCTCATGCTGCTGCCAGGTCCAGAGTCTCTCATGGGTCCCTGTACGGCCTCCCATTGCTGCTGTCTCCATCGCCACACTCTGCCATGTGCCACATTCAGGTCTCTTCACACTGCTTGTGTTTTCAATTTTTTGACATAGGGTGCTGGCAGATTACGGGCCTCCCATAGCTGCTGCCAGGCCCCTAATCTGCCATGGGCCCCTATATACCGCCTCCTCATGCTGCTGCCAAGTCCAGAGTCTCTCATGGGTCCCTATACGGCCTCCCATTGCTGCTGTCTCCATCGCCACACTCTGCCATGTGCCACATTCAGGTGTCCTCACACTGCTGGTGTGTTGAATTTTTTGACATAGGGTGCTGGCAGATTACGGGCCTCCTATAGCTGCTGCCAGGCCCCTAATCTGCCATGGGCCCCTATATACCGCCTCCTCATGCTGCTGCCAGGTCCAGAGTCTCTCATGGGTCCCTGTACGGCCTCCCATTGCTGCTGTCTCCATCGCCACACTCTGCCATGTGCCACTTTCAGGTCTCCTCACACTGCTGGTGTGTAGAATTTTTTGACATAGGGTGCTGGCAGATTACGGGCCTCCCATAGCTGCTGCCAGGCCCCTAATCTGCCATGGGCCCCTATATACCGCCTCCTCATGCTGCTGCCAGGTCCAGAGTCTCTCATGGGTCCCTGTACGGCCTCCCATTGCTGCTGTCTCCATCGCCACACTCTGCCATGTGCCACATTCAGGTCTCTTCACACTGCTTGTGTTTTCAATTTTTTGACATAGGGTGCTGGCAGATTACGGGCCTCCCATAGCTGCTGCCAGGCCCCTAATCTGCCATGGGCCCCTATATACCGCCTCCTCATGCTGCTGCCAAGTCCAGAGTCTCTCATGGGTCCCTATACGGCCTCCCATTGCTGCTGTCTCCATCGCCACACTCTGCCATGTGCCACTTTCAGGTCTCCTCACACACTGCTGGTGTGTTGAATTTTTTGACATAGGGTGCTGGCAGATTACGGGCCCCCTATAGCTGCTGCCAGGCCCCTAATCTGCCATGGGCCCCTATATACCGCCTCCTCATGTTGCTGCCAGGTCCAGAGTCTCTCATGGGTCCCTGTACGGCCTCCCATTGCTGCTGTCTCCATCGCCACACTCTGCCATGTGCCACTTTCAGGTCTCCTCACACTGCTGGTGTGTAGAATTTTTTGACATAGGGTGCTGGCAGATTACGGGCCTCCTATAGCTGCTGCCAGGCCCCTAATCTGCCATAGGCCCCTATATACCGCCTCCTCATGCTGCTGCCAGGTCCAGAGTCTCTCATGGGTCCCTGTACGGCCTCCCATTGCTGCTGTCTCCATCGCCACACTCTGCCATGTGCCACTTTCAGGTCTCCTCACACTGCTGGTGTGTTACATTTTTTGTCATAGGGTGCTGGCAGATTACGGGCCTCACATAGCTGCTGCCAGGCCCCTAATCTGCCATGGGCCCCTATACCGCCTCCTCATGCTGCTGCCAAGTCCAGAGTGTGTCATGGGTCCCTGTACGGCCTCCCATTGCTGCTGTCTCCATCGCCACACTCTGCCATGTGCCACTTTCAGGTCTCCTCACACACTGCTGGTGTGTTCAATTTTTTGTCATAGGGTGCTGGCAGATTACGGGCCTCCCATAGCTGCTGCCAGGCCCCTAATCTGCCATGGGCCTCTATACCGCCTCCTCATGCTGCTGCCAGGTCCACAGTCTCTCATGCCATGTGCCACTTTCAGGTCTCCTCACACTGCTGGTGTGTTCAATTTTTTGACATAGGGTGCTGGCAGATTACGGGCCTCCCATAGCTGCTGCCAGGCCCCTAATCTGCCATGGGCCCCTATACCGCCTCCTCATGCTGCTGCCAAGTCCAGAGTGTGTCATGGGTCCCTGTACGGCCTCCCATTGCTGCTGTCTCCATAGCCACACTCTGCCAAGTGCCACTTTCAGGTCTCCTCACACTGCTGGTGTGTTCAATTTTTTGACATAGGGTGCTGGCAGATTACGGGCCTCCCATTGCTGCTGCCAGGCACGTAATCTGCCATGGGCCCCCGTACCGACTCCTCATGCTGTGACGTTGCAACAAGGTGGAATTCAACCCTACATATGTTAGACCGCCTTTACGAACAGCGAAAGGCCATCACAGATTTCCTGATGTTAAAAGCGGATAAAGGTACTCCCTGTGTAACTTAGATGTCAGCCATTGGCAGCTCATGCGTGACACCTGCGCTTGCTCAGGCCCTTTGAGGAGGCCACGCTATTCGTGAGTCGGCAGGACTATGGGATGAACGACGTCATTCCTCTGTTGCACGTCCTGGAACAAATGCTGTTAACAATGGCTGGTCAGGGTGCGGTAGACGTGGCGCACAGATCTCAACGCCACATGACCCCTGTGGGGGCAGGACAGGAAGAAGAGGAGGAGGTAGAGGAGGACATTGGTGCTCAGGAATTATTGAGTGAAATGGGTGGTTTTTCCACTCAGCGGACAGGAGTGGAGGAGCAGGAGCATCTGGTAGAGGAGGAGGAGGAGGAGACAGAGGACCCAGACGCACCGTGGCAGTATGCTGTGGAGATGGAGGCAGGGAGTCCCTCGCATTCCTTGGCACAAATGGCCCATAGCATGCTCGCTTGCTTGCGTAGCGACAGCCGAATAATAACCATCAGACAGAGGGATGACTTTTGGCTGTCCACCTTGTTGGACCCTCGCTACCGTTCAAAAATGGTGGCCTTTTTCACACCTGCTGAGAGGGAGGCCAAAATAACGTACTATAAAAACCACCTATGTAGTCAGCTGGTCTCTGCCTTTCTGCGCCAACGTCCATCCTCAGGCACTGTGGGCCCTGTGCGCTCGCGTTCCGCTGCCATGGCAGCAGGGGAGGGGTGGGGTGGTAGGAGCAGTGGCAGCTCCACCAGCAGCGGCTGCCTCAGTCTGCAGTCGATGATGAGTAGCTTTCTTCACCAGCGCAGTGAGGAAACTACTAACCAGCCGCAGCAGCAGCAGCATCAGGTGGACCTGGAGCAGGACCTCAAACAACAGGCTTAGGCCTACTTGGACAGCACCCTGCCAACCGAGGTAGACAATCCCCTTGACTACTGGGCAACGAAACTTGACCTTTGACCCCAACTAGCTGAATTTGCCCTTGAAAGGCTGTCATGCCCGGCCAGTAGCGTGGCATCGGAGCGCGTGTTTAGTGCGGCAGGAGGTATTGCAACTCCGCGGAGGACACGACTGTCCACCCAAAGTGTGGAGAGACTCACGTTTGTGAAAATGAATCAGGCGTGGATTAGTCTGGATTTCAAACCACCAGTTCCTGACACAACTGACTAAATCCGCCATGAATCATGCCCCAAACATGTGCCACTTTCAGGTCTCCTCACACACTGCTTGTGTTTTCAATTTTTTGACATAGGGTGCTGGCAGATTACGGGCCTCCCATAGCTGCTGCCAGGCCCCTAATCTGCCATGGGCCCCTATATACCGCCTCCTCATGCTGCTGCCAGGTCCAGAGTCTCTCATGCCATGTGCCACTTTCAGGTCTCCTCACACACTGCTGGTGTGTTCAATTTTTTGTCATAGGGTGCTGGCAGATTACGGGCCTCCTATAGCTGCTGCCAGGCCCCTAATCTGCCATGGGCCCCTATACCGCCTCCTCATGCTGCTGCCAGGTCCACAGTCTCTCATGGGTCCCTGTACGGCCTCCCATTGCTGCTGTCTCCATCGCCACACTCTGCCATGTGCCACTTTCAGGTCTCCTCACACACTGCTGGTGTGTTCCATTTTTTGTCATAGGGTGCTGGCAGATTACGGGCCTCCCATTGCTGCTGCCAGGCCTGTAATCTGCCATGGGCCCCCGTACCGCCTGGTCACGCTGCTGCTGGGTCCACAGTGTGACATGGGTCCCTGTACCGCCTCCCATTGCTCCCACTCTGCCATGTGCCACTTTCAGGTCTCCTCACACTCCTGCTGGTTTCCATTTTGTCATAGGTTGCTGGCAGATTACAGGCCTCCCATAGGTGCTGCCAGGCCCCAAATCTGCCATGGGCCCCCGTACCGCCTCATCACGCTGCTGCTGGGTCCACAGTGTGACATGGGTCCTTGTACCGCCTCCCATTGCTCCCACTCTGCCATGTGCCACTTTCAGGTCTCCTCACACTCCTGCTGGTTTCCATTTTGTCATAGGTTGCTGTATGGCCTCCCATTGCTGCTGCCTCCACCGCCACACTGTGGCTCCAAACACTGGTTTTGGCCCCGTGACTGGCCAAATGAGTGAAGTGTGCGGTGATTCTAAGATCGACGGCACTCATCTGCATGTCATACTGAGTGACAGTATTATTTCTCTTCCCCAGCAGACTCCAAGGGCATTTAAATTAAAGGTACAGTGTTCTGCACTAATATTAAGTCTCTCTGAAGCCTAGAAACACCCTTTTTTAAGTTAAATTCACAGCGAATTTATTCGACTCGAATCGAATATTGTCCACGAATTCGCCGAATCAGTCGAATCGAATTTTTCATTTCTTCGCTCATCTCTAACAGTCACCTTATTTTATTGAAAGTTGCAGATTTAAAAATTACTTTTGAATCTTTATTACCATGTTAAAATCTATATGAGATTTTAGTGACTGGGTTACATCTTCTTTACATTGTTCACATTAAAAATATATAGAAATATAAGTAAAAAGAAGATCGCTTACCCTTAACCACCAGAAATCTTCATAAGGAAGCAAGAATTGGTAGAAAACATTTGCAGTTCACAAAACGCTCACTGGGCTGTACTCAATCATTATATATTGCCATTCTTCGCCGTGGTAAAAGGACTGTTAACTGGTAGATTTGCAACTGAAAACAAAACGAAACATCTAACTGGAGCAGGAAGGTGTATTTACTCAGAAATATTCTAATTTTGCGGTGTTATGTAAGGACGCCTGGAGAAGCTGGATTAATGCTGATGATTAATTCAGCACATCTGAAGGAAATAACCTAAAGCATTTCATTGCAATGAAAGAGATATTAACTATGGAGAGACACGTGTGTCATTCATTGCTTGCCATTTCTCAAAGACCATCACTGTTAAAACACTGAACTGTGCATTTAAATATGATTTTAAAATGGCATGGATTACAGTAATCTTTTTTGTCTTTCATTGACATGTGGGACTGGTAGGTAAAATATTATTTTGGTTCTGTACTGAACTTGTCACCTACGATAGAGGATAAAATGACAGCCTGTGAACTGACTGTGAATAAAAATGCTATATTTTAAACCTGTTTTTAAAAAAAATGTTTTTGTCCATTTACACTGTTGCTTTATAATGCATGGGTTCCGATGTGCTGAAAACACATGTATCATAGTCCAACATGGTGGTGTTTGATGATATGGGAAGAACAGTACCACTCCAGATGCTAGACCCTTGTCCTCCATGGCAGTATTGGGTGGCGACCGGGGAACCCATCTCTATTCTGTTTTGTGATAAATGGAAGGTCGTACACCAACAATTTCACTTTGTAAAACTTTATTTAGCCACAATCAGTCAGCATTGAGTCTTTGCACAGGAACCACCCTGATGCAGTTCAACACCCACCAGGTGGGTGGCTCTTGGGCAGTGCCTCACTGGCTGACTGTGACTGAATTAAGTTTTGCCCAGTGACATTTTTGGTGGTGATTTATGCAGTGCGTTTTGAACATAGAGGTCAATGGAAGCGCATCTTAGCACATATGTTTTGATGCATTGGCAATATTTGTTAACAAGCCTTGGTCAATGGCTGTTAACCTTTCCAGTCCAACTTCTAAAATAAAAAATGCATTGAAATGGACCATAAATATATTGTATACAGGGCTTTTTTTAGGATGCAGTTGGCCTTTAAAGAACTACAGACAAACCTTTTTTTTTCATTTTGGATAGAGTAAGGGAGGGTTATAACTATTTTTGCCATCTGTGTCCCATTGGGGAGATAAATCTGCACTTGCTGTCCCATAGCCAAAACAGGAAGTGCAAGGAAATCCCTGCAAATTAAGGAAATCTCTTGGGGTTCCCCAGATCATCAGAACTAGTGTTCCCATTGGAAGATTCCCCTCTATTACTTTTCTTGGGACAACATAAAATTCATAATTTTCCTTTACTTTCACTTTGTATGATAATTGATAAAAAGGACAAACAAAGAGGGTAAATCTCCCAAATGGGGACACAGACAGCAATAGAAAACCTAATAGATGTTGTTATCTAATTCCACTCAGTTTTGCCTTTAGTTGTACTTTAAAGTGGCTACAAAGGTTCAAGGTTATTTACCATCATGGACTCTATGCATGAAGGTAAAATAAACCTTCTGTATGCAGCAGCCCCCCCCCAACCCCCCTAATACTTACCTTAGCTCCATTACGATCCAGCAATGTGCCTCGGCTCTCTGGGTACTCTCCCTCCTCAATGGCTATTGCAGCAGCGTATCACAGCCAGCGAGCCAATGAGGAGAGGGAGGGGCTTGGGCCAAGCCACTGCTCTGTGTGCAAATGGACACTCAGTGCAGCAACTTGGGAGTGAGCCTGCTTGGGTGCCCCCCAAGCAAGCTGTTTACTCTGGGGTCACTCGACAGGGGGGCCGGCAGGGGAACCAAGAAGAGGAAGATCGGGGCTACTTTGTGCAAATAACCTGCACAGAGCAGGTAGGTATAACATGTGACCCCATAATAAGAATTGCCTGAACAAAGTCCTTCATGGCAGGATCATCAGACATTTTAATAAATGAAAGTTATATATTTAAAATGATTGAAGACAACTTTTGAAAACACATTAACACATTAAGATTTCTATGATATTTTAGTAATTGGAGTTAGATATATTTAGATATATACATAGTTAGATATAATTTCAGTTCACCAGGGAGAAACTAATGTCATTGTATATGTACAGTGTGGATCGAAAGTTTGGGCACCCCAGCTAAAAATTTGTATTAATGTGCATAAAGAAGCCAAGGAAAGATGGAAAAATCTCCAAAAGGCATCAAATTACAGATTAGACATTCTTATAATATGTCAACAAAAGTTAGATTTTATTTCCATCATTTACACTTTCAAAATAACAGAAAACAAAAAAATGGCGTCTTCAAAAGTTTGGGCACCCTGCAGAGTTAATATGTTGTACTGCCCCCTTTGGCAAGTATCACAGCTTGTAAATGCTTTTTGTAGCCAGCCAAGAGTCTTTCAATTCTTGTTTGAGGTATCTTTGCCCATTCTTCCTTACAAAAGTCTTCCAGTTCTTTGAGATTTCTGGGCTGTCTGTCACGCACTGCTCTTTTAAGGTCTATCCATAGATTTTCAATTATGCTGAGGTCAGGAGATTGTGAAGGCCATGGCAAAACCTTCAGTTTACGCCTCTTGATGTAATCCCCCATGGATTTTGAGGTGTGCTTAGGATCATTATCCATTTGTAGAAGCCATCCTCTCTTTAACTTCAGCTTTTTCACAGATGGCATCAAGTTACCATCCAAAATTTGCTGAAATTTTATTGAATCCATTTTTCCTTCTACTCGTGAGATGTTCCCTGTGCCACTGGCTGCAACACAACCCCAAAGCATGATTGATCCAACCCCATGCTTAACAGTTGGACAGAGGTTCTTTTCATTAAATTCTGTGCCCCTTCTTCTCCAAACGTATCTTTGCTCATTCCGGGCCAAAAAGTTCAATTTTAACCTCATCGGTCCACAGAACTTGTTTCCAAAATGCATCAGGCTTGTCTATATGTTCATTTGCAAAGTTCAAACGATGATTTTTGTGGTGAGGACGTAGAAGAGGTTTTCTTCTGATGACTCTTCCATGAAGACCATATTTGTACAAGTGTCTCTTTATAGTGGAATAGTGTACCACAACTCCAGTGTCTGCCAGATCTTTCTGGAGGGATCGTGCAGTCAAACGTGAGTTTTGAATTGTTTTTCTCACAATCCTGCGAGCTGTTCTGTCTGATATTTTTCTTGGTCTTCCAGATCTTGCTTTAACTTCCACTGTTCCTGATGACTGCCATTTCTTAATTACATTCCGAACAGAGGATATTGACATCTGAAAACGCTTTGCTATCTTCTTATAGCCTTCTCCAGCTTTGTGAGCGTCAACTATTTTCAGTTTCAGTTTTCTAGACAACTGCTTAGAAGAAGCCATGGTGCTGATTGTTGGGGCAAGGTCAGATGAGTCTGGGCATTTGAAACCTTTGAGATTGACATCACCTGGTCTTCCCAGACGATGATTGAGAACAATCCATGACACTGGCAGGTCTCAGCTTGGCAAAGGGGGCAGTGCATGCTATAAATTCTGCAGGGTGCCCAAACTTTTGCAGACGCCATTTTTTTGCTTTCTGTTATTTTGAAAGTGTAAATGATGGAAATAAAATCTAACTTTTGTTGACATATTATAAGAATGTCTAATCTGTAATTTGATGCCTTTTGGAGATTTTTCCATCTTTCCTTGGCTTCTTTATGCACATTAATACAAATTTTTAGCTGGGGTACTCAAACAGTGCCCACTGTACATGCATACAGGTGATCTTTGGTGCATTTGCTATTGAGTGGCTACAGAAGGCATCATTTACAGTTGCCTGTAATTTCCATCTGTCATTTATGAGCAGATTAGTCAATAGATTACATGACCTGATTAAAATACACTACAGTCATTGTATTGATAAGATGAGCAAAGAAAAAAAAGGAACAAATGGATTCTTACTTACAGTAAAGTACAGTAAAGTATTGAAACATTGTATCCACTCTATAGACGTGGAAGCTAGATCTAGTTATGCTATTGCCGAAAATGACCTTTTCTGCAAACTTTACTTTTTTTCTCAATTCTATAGAAATCATATTTATTTTATTAGGCCAGTCAAACTGTAATAAAAATGTACATGTTCTGATAACCAATAAAGTACATATCAATAAAATATGAATTATGACTTGTTGCTATGGGATTAGGGTACTATGTACTTTTTTCTTTTGAATGTTGAATATCTTTTTACAATTTTTTTTTTTAGTTCTCCTGATGCCACGTACTATAAAGAAGGTGTAAACCCTGGTATTTAATTAGCAAAAGTAGGAGGTTTGATTTATCAAAGGCAATTAGTCTGTTAATTTTGCAAGGACATTTAGCCCAGAACTTAATGAATGAGGGGAGCACTGCTGACTTCCATCATCCAATTGTGTGCAAGCAAAAAGGCTGTTTTTTTTTAATTGTCCTTACATGTGATTGGGTATTCTTTGCAAAGTGAAACTTCCCCACATTCAATGAGCTCTGGGGAAAATTCCCTTGCAAAGTGAACAGCCTATTTGCCTTTAGTAAATCAACTCCATTGCGTGCGACTAACACATTATTTACAAATAAAATACTTGTTTTTACCTTTTTTTAATCCTTTGTTGCATCTACGTTTGGCTGCTTTTTGCAGCCTTTTTGCAACCATGTCCTGGCTACATGCACTCCAGCTGCATGACATTTCTTAGAGCCCTTCACAGACATTCTTCAGTCCATTTGTGACCAGTGATTGCACATATAAAAAACCAGCTGCAATATATCTCTATGGGTGGTCAGATGAAAGTAGATTAGCGTCCACCTATATCTGCCCATATCTGGGTCTATTCTGCTTCATTATATTAAACAAAAAAAGTTTAAGCCCATATGTGTGTAGTGCTAGCCCTGAAGGATCCACTTAGTAATCTGGGTTCTCTGTTCTGCACCTCAACTCCAAGAACACTCTCAGCCCCTCTGACACACCTGGTTGAGTGACAGTTACTACAAGCACCTATAAGGAACACACATGTAGACATCTTAACGTAATGCGTTTACACGCGTTTTTGCTGTGTTTAGCATTTTTCTGCTTCCAGGAGAGCTAAACGTCTAGGGGAGTTCATGTATACATAAGGCCTTAATCAGTTCAGCACCAGAGGACAGCAGCTACAGAGAGCAGCTGCATCCATTGTTTCTCTCACTCTCATTCTTAGTCAAGTACCTGGCAACATGTGGATGCACATCCACTTACATCCAGCCAACCTCAGGGATACAGAAGAATTGGAATAGATAAAATTGTGATATTTGTTTCCATTCTGATCTGACTCATTCAAGGATACCCTGCTGGGATGGAATGGAGAGCTCCCCTATAAAACAGACTTTAGGGTGGGTGTCCTCTTCGTGACACCAATGGATCATGCCTGCATAAAGTGTTGAAACAACTACTTGAAGTCTCCATCAGAGCAGGAACAAAGACCTTCATGGCAGTCACCAGAGTTTGAATTAAAGAAAGCCGCAGATAAAAAAAATGCTGAAAATGCCTTTTGAAATGAAAATGGTACTGTATATTGAAGCTTATACTGCACGGATGTCCAACCTGTGTCCAATAGGCCACATGTGGCCCAAAAACAGCTATGAATGTGGCCCAACACAAAATCGTAACTATGCTTGGCTTTTTCTGCTTCTCATCAATCTATACATTTTTCTAATGTATTTAATGTGCAGCCCAAGACAATTCCAATTGGGGCAGCACAGTGGCTTAGTGGTTAGCACTTCTGCCTGGCAGTACTAGGGTCGTTGGTTCAAATCCCAACCATGGCACCACCTGCCTGGAGTTTGCATGTTCTCCCTGTGCCTGCATGGGTTTTCTCCAGTTTCCTCTCACACACCAAAGACATGCAGGTAGGTTAATTGGATCCTGTCTAAATTGTCCATAGTATGTGTATGTATGAATGTGAGTTAGGGACCTTAGATTGTACACCCATTGAGGGTTAGGGACTGATGTGAATGTACAATATATATATATGCTAGGCGCTGCGTAAAATTGACGGCGCTATATAAGTACCTGAAATAAATAAATGAATAAATTCCTCTTGTTCCAATGTGGCCCAAGAAAGTCAAAAGGTTGGACACCCTGTTTATACTGTATGAGACATGAGACTTTTTTTTAATTTTGGTTTACATGTACTTTAAGTTCAATGGATAAAAATAGGAACATTCAGTTCCTTAGTGGAGGTGAAAGCTCAATACATATTTTAACATCAGTGTGAATAAAGTATTTCCTACTCTCTAATATTTTTATTGAATAATCATACAACTAATTGCTATTGGCAGTAGAGAGAAGTGTACAAGGGAGATGTTTAACGTTAGTGATTCATGTAATTGTGTAAAAGAACTGGAAACAAAAGAGAGAAGATCGAAGGGGAATGGTATGTGTCACTGCAATTTACAGCGAATGCACCGTATTGATTCATTGTTCTACTGCACCTGCACCATTGTTACATTAACTTGATAGGCTGATTAAAAAAGATCTTAGGGTATGAAAAGAAACAAGCAATTTGCCTGCAACGATTATACGGATTTCAAGTTTAAATTCCTTACTTTAAGGCACAGTAATCTCACAGTTTTTTATGATCTCAAGTTTAAAGATAAAGTTTATATTACCCCTTAGTACAGGTTATCTGCAAATTTATTTATTACAGGTACTTATATAGTGCCATTGATTTACACATATATATTGCACATTCACATCAGTCCCTGCCCTAAAGGAGTGTACAATCTAACATCCCTAACTCACATTCATACATACACATACTAGGGGTAGTTTAGACAAGTGCCTAAACCTGAACCTGGTTTGCATCATGGCTTCTAATGTTTCATGTGTTTATTTATTTTTATTTATTTATTACAGGTACTTTTGTAGCACTGAGAATTTATGCAACACTTATATACTACGTATATGTTGCACATTCACATCAGTCCTTGCCTGCAAGGAGCTTACGATCGAAGGTCTCTAACTCACATTCATACATACACATACTAGGGCCAATTTAGACAGGGTCCAATTAACCTACCAGCATGTCTTTGGAATGTGGGAGGAAACTGGAGTACCAGGAGGAAACCTACATAGGCACAGGAGAATCCTGACAATCCTGTTGCTGCTAGGCAGAAATGCTAACTACCTAGCCACTGTGCTACCCTATTTTCAGAACTTGTAGGTGCATGCTGCTGTTCATTTCTTTCTTCCTTTCTTTCTTTCTTTCTTTCTTTCTTTCTTTCTTTCTTTCTTTCTTTCTTTCTTTCTTTCTTTCTTTCTTTCTTTCTTTCTTTCTCTCTTTCTTTCTTTCTTTCTTTCTTTCTCTGTCTCTTTCTTTCTCTCTCTGTCTCTTTCTTTCTCTCTCTGTCTCTTTCTTTCTCTCTCTGTCTCTTTCTTTCTCTGTCTCTTTCTTTCTCTCTCTCTTTTTCTCTCTCTCTTTCTCTCTCTCTCTCTTTCTCTCTCTCTCTCTCTCTCTCAAACCTTTGTCATATGTTAAACGTTTAGCTGATCTGATCTTTTCTCTACAATAACGCAAACAGCTATGCACCTCTGTGACTGTTGGGTGATCGAAACAAGGGACACTGGCTCTCAAATGATTTGTTTGAGGAAAGGCTCATTTCTCACCAGTTATCAAGAAGCATCTGCTTCTTTATGCACACAGATTCAGTCACCATCTTACAAACCAGGAAATGTAATTGAAAGGGATAAATATTTTATCCTTAAATATTTAAGAAAAACAAATCCTAGGTTAGATTCCTTTTAAATTCAGATCTACAATAAAACATTTATATGACTTATGTCATATAACTCCATTGAATATATAAGATAGGCATTTTTAGAATTATTCTAGTGAACCTGTAGGTCTACAAAGGTTTAATGACTTTATCCAAGTTTTGTTTATCTTATATGCTTGCTGCTATTACTTATTTTTCAAATAATGTTTTTCCAGTGTGAGTTTTAATATGTGTCACCACTATGTAATAACCTTGACTCTAGCTCTGAACAATGTAATCACCTGAAAATATGGTATGTGCTAAAGTATATATTATTACAGCAGGTATTTAAAGGAAAAGTAATTTTGTGTTAAAAAAAAAGGGTGAAATAACTTGGGGATATACAGTGGGGCAAAAAAGTATTTAGTCAGCCACCAATTGTGCAAGTTCTCCCACTTAAAAAGATGAGAAAGGCCTGTAATTGGCATCATAGGTAGACCTCAACTATGAGAGACAAAATGAGAAAAAAAAATCCAGACAATCACATTGGCTGATTTGGAAAGAATTTATTTGCAAATTATTGTGGAAAATAAGTATTTGGTCACCTACAAACAAGCAAGATTTCTGGCTCTCACAGACCTGTACCTTCTTCTTTAAGAGGCTCCTCTGTCCTGCACTCATTACCTGTATCAATGGCACCTGTTTGAACTTGTTATCAGTATAAAAGACACCTGTCCACAACCTCAAACAGTCACACTCCAAACTCCACTATGGTGAAGACCAGAGAGCTGTCAAAAGGCACCAGAAACAAAATTGTAGGCCTGCACCAGGCTGGGAAGAATGAATCTGCAATAGGCAAGCAGCTTGGTGTGAACAAATCAACTGTGGGAGCAATAATTAGAAAATGGAAGACATACAAGACCACTGATAATCTCCCTCGATCTGGGGCTCCACGCAAGATCTCACCCCGTGGGGTCAAAATGATCACAAGAACGGTGAGCAAAAATCCCAGGACCACACGGGGGGACCTAGTGAATGATCTGCAGAGAGCTGGGACCAACCTAACAAAGGCTACCATCAGTAACATACTATGCCACCAGGGACTCAGAACCTGCAGTGCCAGACGTGTCCCTCTGCTTAAGCCAGTACATGTCCGGGCCCGTCTGAAGTTTGCTAGAGAGCATTTGGATGATCCAGAAGAGGATTGGGAGAATGTCATATGGTCAGATGAAACCAAAATAGAACTGTTTGGTAGAAACACAACTCGTCGTGTTTGGAGGAGAGAGAATGCTGAGTTGCATCCAAAGAACACCATACCTACTGTGAAGCATGGGGGTGGCAACATCATGCTTTGGGGCTGTTTCTCCGCAAAGGGACCAGGACGACTGATCCATGTACAGGACAGAATGAATGGGGCCATGTATCGTGAGATTTTGAGTGCAAACCTCCTTCCATCAGCAGGGACATTGAAGATGAAACGTGGCTGGGTCTTCCAACATGACAATGATTCCAAACATACCGCCCGGGCAATGAAGGAGTGGCTTCATAAGAAGCATTTCAAGGTCCAGGAATGGCTTAGCCAGTCTCCAGATCTCAACCCAGCAACAGTGTGTGCCAACCTTGTGAAGACTTACAGGAAACGTTTGACCTCTGTCATTGCCAACAAAGGATATACAACAAAGTATTGAGATAAACTTTTGATATTGACCAAATTCCGATTTTCCACCATAATTTGCAAATAAATTCTTTCCAAATCAGCCAATGTGATTGTCTGGATTTTTTTTCTCATTTTGTCTCTCATAGTTGAGGTCTACCTATGATGACAATTACAGGCCTCTCTCATCTTTTTAAGTGGGAGAACTTGCACAATTGGTGGCTGACTAAATACTTTTTTGCCCCACTGTATAGGCACCTATTATTTCCTGCTGCCTGGGATGAGCTTTTGAGGCAGGGTCATGTCCATTGCTGTTTTACCATGGTTCTTCTCTTGTTTCAAGAAGTACCTTTCTATTCAAACTGATGTAGGCATACCTGACTGTATAATACTATACGATCTTTGTATGGAAATTTATACACTTGTACCAGGACAAAAGAACAAAATTGTACACTTGGACGTACTGTGGCATTGTTATCATATGATGTTTACATATGTGTACTTTTGGACACACTAAATAAACTTGGAGTAGAAAATAAATTGATATATACATAATGCATAAAGAGAGAGATATGCATGTTTTCATTTTAATATACTTAAAAATTGCCTAACCATTTCATTTTGCGTACATCTATGGTTTTGTTAAAAGCATGTGAAATTTTGCTTTGATGCAAAACAATAGCAACAATGCTTACGTGTCAGACTTCCCATTCATCCCAACCCTTGCTCATGTGATTATAGTGCTGCTTCCCTAAATTCAAATGTAGGTATCCCCTGGAATAGCATTTTCTTTAGATAGCTTTAGTCTATGCCTACCTAAAGAGAAGCTAAAGCTGTTCCTCTTATTTCAACACTAAGGGCTAATATGCACTAGCCTTAAAGAATAGGTTCACCCATATGTTACGAATAGACTGGCCCCCGATCCCCGTTGTGACAGCGGGGGATCTTCTCCCCTCCTGCTAGCTGTCATAATTTTGAAAAACCACGGCTACCCACTTAGCCGTGTCACTTATTCACAGTATTCTGTTAATGAGAACACTACAAGTTCCAACAGCCTTTGTGGCCGTTTGCTTGTAGTTCTCAATGAAGTACCATGGCACTGTGGAGCACCGTGGTAGTTAATTCAGTCTTCCTGTCAGCAAGTATCTGCCTGCCCATACAAGATGTTCGGGCACACAGATACACTGACAGGTCTGCAGGAGACCTGCATGGCACCAGCGATCTGCTGGATGCTGATGCAATGCTTTAGAGGCTCCAGAAATAAAAAATAATAAATGCACTTTTTTTTACCTGCCAAAAATGTGCATTTGTAATTTTTCGTTAAAATGGTGAACTTATCCTTTAAGTGCTAATTTTAAACTAGAGGTGTGGAGGCCACTGAAAGTATTTCTTAACTAATTTTTTGGGGGCTACCTTTCCAAAAATATCATCAAGACTAAAAACACAGTAAAGTGGAATTTTCATCAACAATTACCCCTGAAAAGTATTAATTAAACACTTATATCTGGTGTATATATATATATATATATATATATATATATATATATATAATTGTCATGTTTCACATGATTGTCATATTGACTGTCATATGCCTTTAAGTGTTTCTATATTTTGTTTCTGCTCCTCCCTTTCCTTTGGATTAGTTAATGCTGTATAGATAGCCCTCTCCCTTTCCCAGAAATGCATTGCAGCTCTAGCCTCATTTCATGGAGCAGGAAGCATTATGATCTTTTGACCTATCAAATGTTCATTGTTGTAAGATTCTCTCAGTTTATGGAGTAAACTTCACAAGATCTACAAGATATTGTTCCGATTGAGTCACTGACTGTGGTATCCAACTGAGGTTGAAGTTATTGCTATCTCATCACAACTGTATGTTACAAAGCTCACACTATCAATGCTTAGACTGGAGAGACAGAACAGTAATACTTTATTGCAAAAAGTCTAAAATTCATATTTTGTACAATATAACTTTCAAGATACATATTGGAGTTTATTTACTAAAGCTAGAGAGCAGCGGCGGACTGACTATTTGGAAACTCGGGTCAGTAGGGGGCCCCATGAGATGCCCCTGGTACCTTTTTCATAGGTTTTTTTGAGTTTGGGCAAGGACACAGGGGCCCCATGATCCCCTATTGTCCTGGGGCCCCATGAGTTCTCAGTCCACCCCTGCTAGAGAGTGCAAAATCAGGTGCACTTCTGCATAGAAACCAATCAGCTTCCAGGTTTTATTGGCGTAGCTTAATTGAACAAGCTGAGATTAGAAGCTGATTGGCTGCTATGCACAGGTGCACTGGATTCACAGAGAACCAGCTTTAGTAAATCTCCCCCATTGTGACCAAATATATCCCAACTCATAGGCCAGTCAATGCGTTTCTTGGGTATTCTGCTTTTTCAGGACTGCGGTTAGAGTAGAACATTGCTTGACAAAAGAAGATCAATCCATCTATAAAGATGCCGTTATAGAATTACAATATAATATACTGTATAACACTACATCATTAAAGAAATATCCTTAAACATTCAAACTCAATATTAACCTATTAAAGAAATAAATGTGATTCTTCACCATAAAGAAAAAAATAAACAAATGTATAAGCACATACAATGACAACATAAACAATAATACAATAACTAAAAAAACATATATATGGTGTGTGGGTGAACCGTCCATGCCATCCTAGATCATAGAACAACGTTGGGGATCTAGATAGGAAAAAAACAGTACATAAAAAGATACATAAGTGTGAAAAGTGAGTTGTACATATAGATGCAAGAATAAATAAAAGAATAGGGAATGCGGCACACTGTGACAAAGTACGTATTTAACAAGAATTTCCCCTTACAATGATGGGCAGTAGAACAGTATCCTCTTAAATTGGTGGTCAATAGATTAAGGGTTACCTTACATTGGTAGTCAGTGGAAATGATACATTGGGGGTCAGAGGAAAAAATTATCTTTACAATACTGACCACTGGGTAGGATGTCTCTTACTTTAGTAGTCAGTGGGAAGAATGCCCCTTACATTGGTGATCTCTGGGAAGAATGCCCTTTAAACTGACCATACATGGGTCAGTTTTTTTTAGTTCAACCAGCGAAAAAATATCCCTCACATTGGTGGTCTGTGGGAACAATGCCCCTCAAATGGATGGTCTGTGGGAATAATGTCCCTCACATTTGTGGTCTATGAGAAGAATTCCCTCTTAAAGATATCTAGTAACATTATTGGTCGGTGATCACTTATCTGACAGGCAGAGGTTACCCTCTGCTCAAGGAACCCCGACAACCTTTGAAGGAACCCTAGGATTCCACTGAGCTCTGGATGAAAAAGGCTCAATCTTGTAAGCTTGTACAGACAGCCCTCCAATTGCTTCTAGCTTTAGCTTTATAGGTATGAACTGTAAACAATGCTTTCACTTCATTAAAACCCTATTTAAACCTATTTACATTTTTTACCTTCATTAACCACATTTGTTTGTATCTATTATCTAATACGCTATTATTTTCCTTATATTATTATTCCATTTAACAGGTTAAGATTTAGGAAGTATTAATCTTGTGTAATGAAAGTGAGATCATAATAAATAGCGACACATTTTTGTTACATTTGTTTGTATCTCAGTTTGTGAGGTCTTTATTACTTGACAAGTTTTTAATTTGCATCTGGAGAGCTTTAACTTTTAAATTACAAATTGGCCCAGAAAAAAAAGTAGATTGATTTAAAACAGTTGTGTCAGTGGTTTAATTTTCAAGTTTCAGTGAGCATGCCATTTAATAGTGTGCGTGTGGGAAAGGGTGAAGGGTTAAATGCAAAGTGTACACACTCAGTATGAGATATATAAGAACATTCAGACATCTTTAATATCCTGGGAACCTTTTCAGCCAACTTTATCCAAACTGATGAGGTGATTTCAATGTTCTTGAATTCTGGCTGCGGAATGCGGTAGAGTCAGCAGTTTAAAAAAGTCTACAGGCTTCAGAGATGAAAATATTTCTTGTAGCTCAATCGTGTATTATTCTTGTACAATATAGCAGCACAGGTACTTGAATTTGTGAAATGAGTAAATGAAAGTCAACTTGTCAGCCATTTTAAAATTTCATAAGTTATGTCCTGTCTAAAAGCTGGCACCACAAGGAGTCACCTTTTATCTGTCACCTTTTTTATCTGTTAAAGCCAGAAAAGCCCCTTCTGTGTATCGATCCTGCTTTCATTTTTCTTATTTTTTACAATTGCAGCACTCTGTCATTGGACTGCAACACAGCAAGTAGACATAGATTCATTTCTGGGGAGGGACTCCTGAAGATACAGGTCCATTCAGTGAAATGCATAGAGACACAAAGAAAGGTGTATGAGGACTCCCTATATATGATGGGAGAATATTTACCATATGTAATAATGGTAACTCTAAGGGGGCCCCGATACAACAGACAGGGATCTGTAGTTGGTTCAAATTATTGTGTATACAATGTTTTTTACTTTTTTCATAATTGTTTTATTGAGGTCATTGCACAGGTACAAAAAATTAACAGTTGCCAAAAAACATTTCATACAAGAAAAAAAGCAGCATAAGGTAGACGTACTACAGAGTCATAACACATCATACATAGAGTGAGAAACTGGTCAGACCTCATATTAATATAGCACTAGCCTCATAAGGGCCGCTTGATTTGGTTTGGGTTCTCTTATGCTCTGCATGGCCAGGCAAAACACATTTTCCACATCTGTACATTTGGAGTCAATAAACAGTCCTTGAGCTTGGTTTTAAGTTTTTTATTAGAGGTAAGAGCTTGGATGGGGTCTAGGGGTATTTGGGATGCCTGAGGAGCTGTAGAAAATTGAGGACAACTCCTGAGCAACTATGTACAAAAAATGCGGATAGCAACAGTCTCTTTGAAGAGCACTAAAGGTTCTTTGGTGTAGCTCTTCAGACCCTTGATTCCTCCTCTTCACCCAGCTGCATGAGGGTATCTCTGAGCAAGGGGTCCCAAAAGCTTACAGTTAAGCAGTCCCGGATGAAGATCAGTAGGGTATTAGACTTGACCGCCCTCTCCCCTTATCTGGCCCAGTGGGTGTAGGAGTACTCACTCTGTCTTTCTCTGTTTGCTTGGTGGGTTGGTGGCTGCCTTCACGTCTTTTGCATGACTGGCTCCTTCCCTGCTTCACAGGCCATCCTTCCAAGGAGATGATGGGACATAGGAGATCCATCCTTCCAGAATCCTGCCTGCAGGTGGACACCCCTCCCTGGGGCCCCCTCCCAGGCTCATCACCCCTCCCTGGGGCCCCCTCTCAGGCTCATCAGTCCAACCTTCCTGTCAGTCCATCTTCCACCCGACTCTGCACTCCCCCCAGGTTCTGCCACATTTGAGGGTTGCCCTGGTCACCATGCAGAGCCTTCTGGCATGAGATTGGCCAGGGTCCCTCAAACATGCAGATCTGGGCCTCTTCCCTTCCTCCATGCCTCCTCCAGAAAGCTCTCAGGTTTCTGGAGAGGTGGGAGGACTCCAGAAGCCCTCACCTGTTAGAGCCTCCCAGCCTGTCCCGAGGTGACCTCTCTACCTCACTTCTAGGTTGACTCAACCCAGGCTTCTAACAAGCCTCTGACTAACAAAAATCCTACCTAGCCAAGCTTGAGGGTGCTACATTGATATAATACTACAACTATAAGTAAGGCTTTTTTATTGGGAAATAATTCTGCCCTGTGGTGATAATACAAGCTCTTCCTGAATGTCTAAGGTAAGTCAAGTCATGCAGTTTGAGAAAGGGCTGGGGTAAGGGCAGAAAGTCAATCAAGGCATCAGAACCAGAGTGAAACAGAGGGTAGGGCAGGGGTGAAAAGGAGAAACAGAGAAAGAAGGAAAAAAATGGGGGGAGAATGGAGGGAAGGTAAAGAGGGGGGCAAGGGTAAAAGAAAGGGAGAAGGACTCAGCAATGTTTCCCCATCCACCATCTCTGCCTCAAAGTTGTCTAATTTATTATTTTTTTATTTTGCTATTTCTTTTTCCATGAAAATGGAGTTACCCTTTCATATATTTGCAGCACAGTGGCTAAATGGTTGGCACTTCCGCCTGGCAGTACTAAGGTTGCTGGTTCAAATCCCAACCACAGCACCGCCTGCCTGGAGTTTGCATGTACTCCCTGTGCCTGTGTGGGTTTCCTCCAGTTTCCTTGCACACTCCAAAGACATGCTGGGAGGTTAATTAGATCCTGTCTAAATTGGCCCTAGTATGTGTATGTATGAATGTGAGTTAGGGACCTTAGATTGTACGCTCCTTGAGGGTTAGGGATTGATGTGAATGTACAATATATATGTAAAGTGCTGCATAAATTGACAGCTCTGTATAAGTACCATAAATAAATAATATTAATGTGTGGTAAGAAATCTTACTTTTTGTAGTGACTGATTTACGATATCTTTATTTTATACAATAGGAATTAAATGTAAGAGCAAGCATGTAAAAATGTGAAAGTTGCATCAAAAATTATTCCACGCTAAATACTGCAGTAATAACTTAAAATATGTACTTTTTAATATCCACTTTACTTTCCTGTTAAGTGTATTTACAGGAACAGATATATACTATATATAAGTATTTTTGCTTACCATTTTTTATAAAAGACTTTTTACACTGTTACATTTTGCTGTTTGATAGTTTTGTTTTTGTATTGGACATAGAGATTTATTGATTAGCCACCAGAAGGAGCTCACTGTGTAATGCTTTTAATACGTGTTGACAGTAGCGAAGCTAGACATTCTTTCACTGGGGGCAAAGACTCAGTTTGGCACAACCCCTCCCCCCTAAAAAGGGTGGTGTCAGTAGGGCAGAGGTTGGTGTCAGTAGTTATTTTTACAATTTTGTAGCAGCCCTGTTGCTTTCGTATTCACTAACAATGCAGGAAGCCTTAATTTCATTAAAAAGGCAAGTAAAAAAACCTCTAAAGTCTGTGCTTTTTTCTTTATAAAATAATCCCTAGCTGCTATATAAAAACCACAAATGATATAGACTACATGAAAAAATAAAAGTGCTCAAAAACTGAAATAATGGTGATTACAATGTGTTTTAACATATATATATAAAATGATAAATTATATATTATAAAATTATAAAATGAAATACTTGCTCCCCCAGCACTAAGGGCTAGTTCACACAAGAGATTGTGGGTGGTAAAAATAGGCAGTTGAGCCATGGTTTTACTGCCTCTTGGCGACCCTATACCAAACACTAAAGATACAACTGCTCAAAGCTATGCATATGCCAAGGCCATGGTGCTGTGCTTTACGGTCATGGCTAAAAAAATGTATGTTGCTTTTGGTGGGTGGTGCAGCTTGCCAAACACGACTAATACAGTTTTATGGAGCCTTGCCAGAACCACAACTGTGTGCAATTATAGAGTTAATAAGGTGGTGTGAAGGTGACATATCACCTCCTCACCGCCTGTCAAACACACACACTTGTCGATTATGATGATGTGCCTCTTGGGAGCAACACGCCACACTGCAGTACCTCAATACTTTAAATTTGTTATATAGTGATTTTATATATGTTAAAGGATATTGTTATCACAAAAAGACAACACCTTATGTTTTATGTATCATCAAGTACAATAAAGTCAGCAGTCAGGCTCAACACTTGTTGGAAGGTATGCTGTTCTTTTAAAAAGTGATCCACACATGGATTGCTTTTTAGAGGTAGTGAGGGGATGATATGTCACTTCCTCAATGCCTGTTTTAGCCCCTAAATGACACACTACCATACTGCATTCATTGTAGTGCTGCCCCATTCATATGAATAGGTTTGCTGCCTTTGCAGCTTAATGGGAATGGTTGGGGGCAGAAAAAAAAAACTTGACTTAGCCACATGTCTTTTACACCCCCTCTTCCCTCAGTACAAGTGTAAAGAAGTCCTAATTCATAGAAAAAGCAAAAACGCATAAGGTAGAGTGCCTTCAGAATAAATAGCACAATTTAGTCATTTTTAAGAATTACTACAAAGATCCACTGAGCACCTCAGCTGACTACAGTAGAATATCATTGCACTGTACTTGTACTGTCTGTGACTGCTTCAGCATTATGCCATCCACCCAACTCAGGTCCCCATTCCTGGCATCTTCTGTCGGCTTCTGTCTCCACCCAATGTTCCCCCCACAAGACCTGTCCCACAGAGCCCGGGAAGTGCTCCAAAACCCCCCTCTGCTCTGTGCCGCAGGTTGTGAGCGGGCCGGCAGACACAAAAGCCGACAGCTTCAGGAGCGGCATCAGTGTAACTCCCCTGCCTGTCAGTAAGGAGCAGGAGAAGCTCTTGGTGGGCCTCTACCCCCTTATGCTGGTCCTGGCTGGAAGGAAGGAACCATCGGCTGAGCTTCCTCCTCTTCTTCCTACTCTGGCTCTCTCCTACTCTGTCCCAGCCAGGGGCGGACTGACCATTTGGAGACTCGGGCACTGCCCGAGGGCCCGGGGTCAGTAGGGGGCCCCATGAGATGCCCCTGGTACCTTTTTCATAGGCTTTTTTGAGTTTGGGCAAGGACACAGGGGCCCCATGATCCCATATTGCCTGGGGGCCCCATGAGTTGTCAGTCCACCCCTAGTCCCGGCGCTGGGCTGACAGGAGAAGTGGTACCACTGTCACTGCTCATGCCCCCCCCCCCAGTTCCGGCAAATTAATCTGCTCCATATGCTAATATAATTACAAATTATACAAAGAAAAAATATTGCTATACCTTAACCACTTGCCCTCCTGAGGATTTACCCCCCTTTCTGACCAGGCCATTTTTTGTGATACGGCGCTGTGTTTCTTCAACTGACAACTGAACGGTCATGCAACGCTGCACCTAAATTAAATTTATGTCCTTTTTTCCCTACAAATAGAGCTTTCTTTTGGTGGTAATTGATCGCCTGTGCATTTTTTACTTTTTGCATTAAAACTAAAAATGACTGACAATTTTGCGAAAACAATATTTTTGACTTTTTTGCAAAATCAAATTTCATCATAAATTTAGGGCAAAATGTATTCTGCTAACAAAAAATCCCACTACATGTAAATTAATTTACTTAAACATTATAGCGTTTACAAATGGCGGTATATATACTAGGATTTTTTTTTACTAGTAATGCCAGCAATCAGTGACTTATAGTGGGAACTGATTTGGTGTCACTGACATCCCCAGTGACACCAATACAGTGATCAGTGCTAATAAACAGCACTGAGACTGTACTAATGTCACTGGCAGGAAGGGGTTGCTCAAAGGGTTAACTGTGTGCTCTGTGTGTTTTACTGTAAGCTGTGTGTGTGTTTTCAACTGTAAGCACACTGCTTTGTGCCATACAAAGCAGTATGCATTAACCAAAAGGGGAGAGAACTGTATTGTTTACTTAAAGTTCTTTCCCCCCCCCCCCCCCGTCAGTAATGCTCAGCTATCACTAGGTACCAGCGAATAATCACCGGCCAGGACCCAGTGATTGATAGCCAAACCTGCGAATATCGGTGCCGGTAGGGTGCGCACATAGCTCGCGTACGCCCCCTACCCGGAGATGCAAAATCACATATATATACATGGTTGTGTGCACCTCTGCCGCCCTGTAGCAGTACATCTGCTATAGGGTGGTGGAAAAGCAGTTAAACTACCTGGAGAATGTATAATATTCCAGAATTATAAAGGTTTTACTCAGAAACACTCCCATGGTTATTACTATTATTTTCAGGGTTTATATAGTGCCAACAATTTACAATATAGCTTGTTTACAACATTTATTTTAATATTAGAGGAATAGGGCAAAGACATATCTACCATATGCAACATATACAAATATATCCACAATATTATTGTCTTCTTTGGTGGGTTGTAATAATGAATTATATATAATTACATAATAATTATATCTTTAAAGTAATTTTGCGCCACAATAACATACACAAATTCTGCTACTAATTAAATAAATAAAACATAATAAATAACAGCTAGGATTTCAAAACATTTTTTCCATTATTGGCATGAACTCTGCTTGAGATGATATTATTTAATAACAGATGAGGTAATAAATATTTGGCAAAATTATCCAATTAACAGTAAATTACTCTGCATTTTGAAATGATCTCATATCTTGAAATGTAACAGTAGAATAATTTTTTCTTAACAAAATGGAGAAACAAAATGCCTGCATGGTAATATTGTTTGAGTCTCCTAAACAATTTTGTGCATCTTGATGTCATTAATTAGTTTCCTTTTGGGAAAGAGGAAGGGGGACTTTTTCCACTCAAGCAACGAAATGGAAAACTCCTCCAGTGTTCAGTGAGGGGTTTACTGCATTTGGCCTCCACTGATCAGTCATGTTGTGAAAAAGTAGCTCCAAGTCCCAAGGCCTAAGGGTGTGTTCACAACAGTAATGCCTTTTGATTCAAAATTAATTATAAAGATTAAAAAAAAAAGAGAACATATTTTGTCTTCAGCGTGACCTTTTCATACCAAAGAGTTGTGATACAGTGCATTGGAAAAATGTTCTGCATGCTGTATTTTGGGTGTGTTGACCTGTATTTTTCCATTCAAGTCAATTCCAATTTCCACAGCGTCCCACAGACTTAAATTGATTGTAAAGGATAAAATGTAATTTTTTAAAAAAATAACAAGCATGTTATATTTACCTGCTCTGTGCAATGGTTTTGCACAGAGCACCCCTGATCCTCCTCCTGGCTCCTCCCTCCCACTGAGTGCCCCCATAGCAAACTGCTTTCTGCGTGCTTGCTCCCATATACAAACTGAGCTCAGCTCGGCTCGCCCCTGCCCCTGCCCCTGCTCTCTCCTCACTAGCTGTGATTGACAGCAGTGGGAGCCAATGGTTCCCTCTGCTGTCTGTGAGCCAGTGGGGAGTGAGAGAGCCTCTGCTCTGGGGCACACTGCTGGATAGAGATTGGGCTCAGATAAGTGTATGGCGGGCTGGGAGAAGCTGCATGCAGAAGGTTTTTTAAAAAAAACCATCAGCCTATAGAACCGCTTTTAATGTGCCGTACCTGAATACCCTATTCAAAAGAATAGAAGTTAATATGCAGGCGCAGGCAGTATCAGACAAGACTTCTACACCAAGACTGTAAACACCATGGCAGACCACTGAGTGGCTGCCCTGCTGCATTCTGAACACAGGAAGTTGGCCACTCAGCCAGGGCACCATTCAGAGATTGCTTTGCATTTTCTCAATGAGTGCAAAGCATTCTCTGACTGGATGAGGCAGATAGGCGGGGCAGTGATGTCATACTCTCCACTTCATTAAATCAAAGAATGTTTTGTATTCATTGAGTAAATACAAAGCATTCTCTGAATGGCTCCTGTGCCCAGCAATCCCTGTGTTCACAATTCTGCAATGCAGCCTGTCGAACCTCTCAACCTTGAAGTAAGTGGAGATCATTGTATTTGGGGTGCCTACCACAGTGATTTCTAGCCTCTAGAGTGATTCTACATTTATTCTACATTCTACACCTGAACAACTTAAGACCCATCTCCCTTCTCCCATTTACCTCTAAACTCTTAGAACACTTAGTCTACAAACACCTGAGCTCCTACCTCACTGACAACAACCTTCTTGACCCTTTATAGTCTGGCTTTCAGTCACTACACTCCACTGAAATTGCCCTACTAAAACTCACTAATGATCTACTAAGTGCTAAAACCAATGGCCACTACTCCATACTCTTACTACTTGACCTTTCTGCGGCTTTTGATATGGTTAACCATCCCCTCCTCCTCAAAAAACTCCACTCTCTTGGCCTCCGAGACTCTGCTCTCTCCTGGTTCTCCTCCTACATATTGCAGCGCTCCTTCAGCATTACTTATAACTCTGGCTCCTCCTCTTCACTCCCTCTTTCTGTAGGGGTCCCTCAAGGTTCCGTCCTTGGGCCCCTACTCTTCTCCATCTACACCTCCTCCCTTGGTCACTTGATAAACTCCCATGGCTTTAAGTACCATCTCTATGCTGATGACACACAAATCTATATTTCTACCCCTCACCTCACCCCTTCAGTCTCCTCTCGCATTACTAACCTACTAAGCAACATATCGGCATGGATGTCACTCCACTTCCTCAAACTCAATCTTTCCAAAACTGAGCTCTTAGTATTCCCTCCAGCCTGTGCCACCTCCCCTAACTTCTCCATCAAAATCAATAACACAATCATCAGTCCCTCTCCTCATGCCAGGGTGCTAGGTGTAATCCTAGACTCCCATCTGTCCTTTCAGCCCCAAATCCAATCGCTGTCCAAATCTTGTAGACTTCACCTCCGCAACATCTCCAAGATACGGTCGTTCCTAACCTTGGAAACCACTAAGCAACTTATTCACTCATCGCAGGCTATCCCCTCTTCAGTCTATCATGAATGCTGCTGCCAGACTCATCCACCTTACTAACCGTTCAGTATCAGCCACCCCTCTCTGCCAATCCCTCCACTGGCTTCTCATTGCCCAATGAATAAAATTCAAAACATTAACAATAAATATATAAAGCCATACATAACTCTGCCCCAAATTACATCACCTATCTTGTCTCCAAATATCACCCAAACCATACTCTCCGCTCCTCACAAGACCTCCTGTTCTCTAGCTCCCTTGTCTCCTCCTCCCATGCTCATCTCCAGGACTTCTCCAGAGCTTCCCCCATCCTCTGGAACTCTCTACCCCAATTGATCAGACTATCGCCTACTCTGCTCACTTTTAGGCGATCTCTGAAAACCTATCTCTTCAGGGAAGCCTATTCTGCCCTCAGTTAATAATGGAATCTTCTACTCTTCCTACCAGTCCATCCCCCACAGATATTACATCTTGTACCACTAACCCCTCCCTCCTAGATTGCAAGCTCCAAGGAGCAGGGCCCTTCTAACCCTCTTGCATTGAACTGTATTGTTGCTGCATTGTCTCCCTTTATATTGTAAAGCGCTGAGCAAACTGTTGGTGCTATATAAATCCTGTATAATAATAAAATAATATTTGTGGCGGAACCGTTCCACCTGGGCTTCCTCGTGCGGAACGAAGCATCTCACCCAATGGTCCCTTTTCCAGCAAGTCTTCCAGCACTCTGTCAAGGCAGGTATTAGAGCTCAAACCCAATCCTTCCCTGCTATCCCAAACCACGAGTCGAAACTTCGTGTAGGGTGAAATGAATGAATCTTTATTAAAACACAGCTCAGTATATACAGCTTCACCCCCACCCCCACCAGACAGCCTGGCAACGGGTTTTCCCCACCCACAACAAAACCCTACAACCAACAATACAGTATGAACTCTATAGAAGTGAAAGACTACAAGGTCACATTACCCTAAACAAACAGTGTAAAATGTCTGTCCACATACCAGCTGCTAGCATATACAGCTTTACAAAGGGGAGAAAATTGAAACAGAAAGGGCAAAATGTTATCACAGAGGGACGGTCCATCACAATATTATATGCATAGTTACATTGATCCAAGCCGGAGCAATGTAACTATGTAAAAATATCCATACCTGGAATCCTTTAACCATGCCTACCATTTGCTTTGCTGCTCTTTTTGTTCAGCAATATTTCCCTATTAAGGATACCGCAATCCCTATATGCATACGACACCCTTTTGTATCTCAACGATGCAGGCCCATCGCTCCTGGTGGCGCTGGAGATTTTTGATACATTTGGGACCTTTTTGGGCATATGCATTAACTGGTCCAAGCTGCTCCTTTTTCCCATTGACTTTCAAGCTCCAGTGTTGGCGGGTCCCTCCAAGTTGCATTGGGTTGATGAATTTCGGCACTTAGGGATCTAAGTGACCAATGACTTACTGCATTATATAACCTGTAACCTTCTTCCCTTATTGTTTTCACTTAAGGAATAGTGGTCCTCTTGTACCGGACTCCCCCTGAACCTCCAGTGGCATATTAACTTTTTAAAAATTATGATCCTGCTCAAATTTTACATTTTTTTGAAACTGCCCAATCTGGTTCTTTGCACTTTTTTTTGTGACCTTGAGCTTTGTGTGTGTTCATTCATGTGGAATAGTGTGCTCCCTTATTTGGCAAAATCCACCTTATACCTCCTTCCACAGCTGGGGGCCTGGCCCTACCAAATTTTCAAGTATACTTTTAGGCAGCAGTGTTGGTTTTGATCTACTAATGGTTTGGTTGCCTGCTCAGTCCCTATGGAGTAACCCTGACCGTAGCCATTTTCGTAATATCCCAGATCCCCAGGTTTGGACATGCTTTCTTAATAAAACCTTGGCTGATAGTACGCCCTCGGACACCTTACTGTCCTTCCGCCAACTTTCTCAGGTATTTCATGTACCTGGTTGGATGCTATTCTGGTATTTCCAATTGTGCCACACCACCAGACCCCAATTTCCTCCGTTGCTTCTCCTCCAAACTGGTCCAATGGAAGGGCTGCTGGCCGAGGAGGACTTAGATAAGCTACTCTCAGCCCTGTATGGGCTGCTTCTGTGTTCCAAATCCCCCAAGATTGAGCGCACGTGGGATTTCTGGAAAGATGATATCCGATCACTGACTAGGGAGAATTGGGAAGGCTGTCTGGAACAATGCCCTAATCTTTCATCCAAGGATAAACTAATACAAGATAAGTTTCTGCACAGAGTGTATTATACCCCCCGAGGACCTATAGTACGTATCTGGAGTGTCTGTATGCCCGCTCTGTTGACTTCACCTGGGGATTGCCCTAAGCTCGCTGCCTACTGGACTGAGGTTTTTGAGGTATTTATTTTCACCTGCAATTGTCTATACTGACCTTCCTAGAATTAGCCATAATGGGGATTCATGAGGATGGTCAGCATTCTCACCATATAAAATTGTTGATCTCCTATCTCCTATACTATGCTAAAAAAGAAAACTTAATGAAATGCGCAAGCAAAACCGCTAACCGTTCACGAGCAGGGCCGACAGGAGTTCTGTGCCCTCGCATAGATATGCGCATTCCCTGACAAACCCATCTGCCATATGTATGGACAGACAGCTACTGTATACAGAGAGTCTGCAGAAGCCTGGCATTGCACCTGTGATCTACCAATCATAGGTGCAATGCTTTCCAGGGTCCTACAGGAAAAAAAATTAAATGCTTGTTTTATTTTTCCTTCAGAAATATGAGTATTTATTATTTTTTCCCAAAAGGTCAACTTATACTTTAAATATGCATAGGCGACATATCTCTATGACTTTGTTATTTCAGTGTTCAGTGTATATTTGTATTAGACATATATCTCTTCTCACCAAATAAACCATTTCTGCTGGATTGTATTGTCCAATGTTGTTTTGTGAACAAAGAAAGCCCGGTACTGAATAATAAGGAAACATAAGCACACACGCACACTTTCAGATCTTGTTTATAGACTATTGCATCTTGGTATCAAGTGGCAAAGATGTTCATCTTCATTCTTATTTAAATGGCCATGTTTTTCTGATTTAAATTTCAGTTCAGAGTGATCTTACTTTCATGAGCTGCCAACCTTCTCTGCCCCTCATCTGCTGTGGAGCCCACACCTCTTTCAACAAAACTGAGATAACATTTCAATCTTAGAAAAGAATGGAGGTTGGCAGCAAGTTGACAAAATACCCATGACACACCAGACAAGTTTAATAACATGCGCAGCATGTCCTGCCTGCAGTATTCAAACAATGAACCAAAATAACTCAGTGCTTTACAGATCATTCACCAGCTCAAAACCTCCATTGTTTTCTTTTGTCTCGACCTCTTTGCAGTTGGATACTATATAACAGTTCTAGCAGCATTATACTCACATTCACAAAACATACAAAGCTAAAATGTATCTAAAGACATTTTCTTCAGTGCTGGATGAGGTAGGGAAGAGTTAAGGTGGCCATACATGGACTGGCCAAATTTCTATTCATGTATGGGGACAGTGGTCTGTGAGCACGGGTGTGGTGGTGGCAGAGATCACAAAGAGGTCCAGTAACTTGAACTGTGTATTGAAGTTCCAACAAGGTACAACTAGGCCATCTGGAGCCTCTTACAAAACCTGTAGCAGTGGTACCTTAGCTTGACAAGATGTCAACAGCTTCTGCAATGAGGAGCAGGCATGCAGCCTGGCTGGTCCGACCCAACTGGGGGGCTTCCTAGAGTGGAGAGTAGAGTGGTCCTTGCACTGTCCTTACTGCTCTGATACCTCTCCCTGTCACTAAATACTGTCCCTGACAGATGCAGAACCTGTCCCTACACTAATCACATGCAGAATGAATGCCAAATGAGGAGGCCTGTGTCTTAAATAAGCACTGCCTCACCCAAGATGGCTTCAGGGGTTATGCAGGGCACCAGCGTCCATTTGGACAGCTGCTTTGCTGATGACCCAGGAAGTCATAGAGGAGCTGGGTTCCTCATAGCTTCATCCCCTTCTGTATTGCCGCTAAAATCTAGCACCATCTGCAGAGGGGAATTCAGACTGCACCTGCCTACAGGTTGACTGTCAAGCGACTTCTGTACAACCACACTGTCGTTTTTTTCCCAATCGATCAGTGCTGCCAGCTATAGCTAGGCGTGATCAGTGTATTCTGGGGGCTGGGAAGTCTCCCCACTGTCACAATACAATAACTGAATGGGAGGATTCCCTCGAACACCTCGAGTGTGTGGATGGGGGAATTGGGTCATTTTTTTCCCTGCTGTTTCCTCAGTTGCCCATCAGGCTCTCTCCACCTGTGACCAGTCATTCCCCATATTTGGGTAATGACATCACCTGTATCCCTGTTTCCATTTAGTTTTCAATCAGGGAATCTCCCAGCAGACAGTTAATTGTAGCCTGCGATACAGTACTGTGAAAGAAGCTGTCACATACATGACAGCTTCTCAGCATGAGTGATGCTTAGACATATTTTGTCTAATAGTGGGAAGAGCTTAAAGGGCAATGATTAAACAGAATATGTGCCTAGTCCCTGTATATTTTACACACATATAGCACAGTCCTTGTACTCACAAAATACTACTTACTATGTCAAAAGTGACAGTCTCACAGATACACATAAACCTCAGAATGAATATGATTTTTAAAAATGTTACCATTTCCATTAAAACCAGCTGTTGGGACAATAAATACTTTGGTCAGGACTATGTAATGTACAGCATAATGTATGGAGTGCAGGGTTCAGGTGTAAGTAACGTCACAACAACATACAAAGTGCAGCATCAGGACGAGCCCATCTGTTCAAATGAGATTTCCCCTTTACATCAAGAATCCCCATCAGAGTTCCATTTCCACATCAAAGGCTTCCCCCTTTACATCAGGGTCCCCAAGAGTCACCCATACTAAGATAGTTATTAAAGTTATTTTCCCTGCTACACATACATTTAGACCGGTCTTTGTGTCATTTTAAATGGTTTTAGGTCTGTGTGTATTGTCTCATACTGAGGTGATGGTAAACCAGGGCGAATGCCCATATGTCATATTCATTTGTGTGTAATAAAGCATAATTTTTGGAAATTATTCCCTTAGTGTCACGTTCTGTTCATTATGTAGCCGCTTTTCTGTGAATCTCTTTTCACAACCCTCCTTTTTTGTATCCCCAAGAGTCACCCCCCTAACATCAGGGTCCCCAGAGTCACCTTTCTGACATCAGGGTCCCCAGAATCACCCCCCTAACATCAGGGTCCCCAGAGTCACCCCCCTAACATCACAGTCCTTAGAGCCCCCCCTTACATCAGGGTTCCATCGCCTTACCTCAGGGTCCCCAGAGCCCCCCTCCTTACTGTTGGGGATGCAACGGCATGTACTATATACAGTATTGTGTGTTAATATCACTTGACCAGTAGATGGCACTGTACACTAAGGTTACCAGTTGTGCATATCTGTAAAACATGTTGGTTCTTTTTCTTTTCTCTCTCTCTTCATAACCAAGATGTCTGCTGTTACAGTTTGCTGAAAAGTTTTGTATGTTTGCAACTTAAGCCACACAAGTAAACCAAGTTCTGCCTCATCACAAGCTACTAGTGTCTTCTCTAACACATAACCATCACTTACATCAGGATTCCCAGAGTCACCTCTCTAACATCAGTGTCCGAAGAGTCACCATCCATGTCAAGGTCCCCAGAGTCAACATCTCTTACATCAGGGTCCCCAGAACCCCCCCCCCACTTACATCAGGGTCCATTAAAGGAGAGTCCCCAGAGGGTCCCTAGTTACATCAGATCTCCAGAGTCCCCCCTTTATATCAGGGTCCTTGTCCTCCCTACATCAGGGTCCCAAGAGCCCCTCTTAAATTGCAAGCAACAAGAATGGCAGATAAAAGGAAGGGGGTGCTTCTAAAGCTATCCAAAGATGGACTGAAGTTTGGCTGGTTACTGCTAAACTGGCCAAATTTCAATCCATTTATGGGCAAGCTGGTTGTACTTGTACTGAAGTTGCTCTATCGATTGACTTCAGTACAACCAGCCTGTTGAGTTTTTTTCATACGATAACTGCTGGCTGCTATAGACACCAGCAGTGTTTATCATATTCTGATGACAGGGAAACCTCCCACTGTCAGAACACAATAGCACAGCGAGACGGATTCCCCTTACAACACTGAATGTGTTAATTGGGGAATTAGGTGATTTTCCACCTGATAACAGAACTTTCACTGAAGATAGCCTTTTTTACTGTGGGGCTGACTGTGTATCTCCAGTCTCTGCTGACAGGTCAGGCAAGAAGAGATGAATGATCACTGCACATTCCAGCTCAGCTTTATTTACTGCCGGGCTCACTGTCAGTGTGCAGTGATCATACTGCATGGAGATTCATATACACAGTCTGCTCAGTAGTAAATAAAGCTGTTTGCAGTGAAAGTTCTGTGGTTGGGAAGATTTTCTTTGGTTCAACACTTTATTGCTGTGCCTTTGTCTTCTTTTAGAAGAGGTAGAAAGGAGCTGCTCGAGCTCTCAGTGTGCCCCTGCCTCTATCCATGGCACCATCTGTGTGCCTCTTGGAGGAGGCCAGTATTCGAGAGTGTCCAGGGGTGGAAGCAGGAGAGGGCTGCTGACTTTGGGGGGGGGAAGGGGGTGCAACTTGTATTTTGGAGGGGGGCGTAGCCCACCCCAGCACTCCCCTAGATTTGGCCATACTTAGTATTACTTTACGTGATTTCCTGTGATATTATATGTTTGTACACTCAACCTGGTGTGTCAGAGGGACTGAGGTTCTTGAGAAGGTCCAGGCAAAGGACAGAGGACCCATCTTATTCAGCGGCTCTCCTACCTTTATATACAGGTGAAACTCGAAAAATTTGAATATTGTGCAAAATTTCATTTATTTCAGTAATGCAACTCAAAAGGTGAAACTAATATGTGAGATAGACTCATTACATGCAAAGCAAGATAGTTCAAGCTGTGATTTGTCATAATTGTGATAATTATGGCTTACAGCTCATGAAAACCCAAATCCACAATCTCAGAAAATTAGAATATTACATGCAATCAATAAAACAAGGATTGTACATAGTACAATATCAGACCTCTGAAAAGTATAAGCATGCATATGTACTGAGTACTTGGTTTGGGTCCCCTTTGCAGCAATTACTGCCTCAATGCGGCGTGGCATGGAAGCTATCAGCCTGTGGCACTGCTGAGGTGTTATGGAAGACCAGGGTGCTTCAATAGCGGCCTTCAGCTCTTCTGCATTGTTCGGTCTCATGTCTCTCATCTTTCTCTTGGCAATGCCCCATAGATTCTCTATGGGGTTCAGGTCAGGCGAGTTTGCTGGCCAATCAAGCACAGTAATCCCACGGTCATTGAACCAGGTTTTGGTGCTTTTGGCAGTGTGGGCAGGTGCCAAGTCCTGCTGGAAAATGAAGTCAGCATCCCCATAAAGCTCGTCTGCGGAAGGAAGCATGAAGTGCTCCAAAATCTCCTGGTAAGACGGCTGCGTTGACCCTGGACTTAATGAAGCACAGTGGACCAACACCAGCAGATGACATGGCTCCCCAAATCAACACAGACTGTGGAAACTTCACACTGGACTTCAAGCATCTTGCAGTGTGTGCCTCTCCATTCTTCCTCCATACTCTGGGTCCTTGGTTTCCAAATGAGATGCAAAAGTTGCTCTCATCAGAAAAGAGGACTTTGGACCACTGAGCAACAGACCAGGTCTGTTTTTCTTTAGCCCAGGTAAGATGCTTCTGACGTTGTTTGTTGTTCAGGAGCAGCTTGACAAGAGGAATACGACATTTGAAGCCCATGTCCAGGATCCGTCTGTGTGTAGTGGTTCTTGATGCACTGACTCCAGACTCAGTCCACTTCTTGTGAAAGTCCCTAACACTTTTGAATGGCCTTTTCCTGACAATCCTGTCCAGGCAGCGGTCATTCCTGCTGCTTGTGCACCTTTTTCTTCCACACCTTTCCCTTCCACATAACTTTCTATTAATGTGCTTTGATACAGCACTTTGGGAACATCCAACTTCTTCTGCAATTACCTTTTGAGGCTTTCCCTCCTTATGGAGGGTGTCAATGATGGTTTTCTGCACAACTGTCAGGTCAGCAGTCTTTCCCAGGATTGTGATTCCTACTCAACCAGACTGAGAGACCATTTTAATTCTCAGGAACCCTTTGCAGGTGTTATGGCTTAATTAGCTGATTAGAGTGGGACACTTTGAGCCTAGAATATTGCACCTTTTCACAATATTCTAATTTTCTGAGATTGTGGATTTGGGGTTTTCATGAGCTGTAAGCCATAGTCATCACAATTATGACAAATCACGGTTGAACTATCTTGCTTTGCATGTAATGAGTCTATCTCATATATTAGTTTCACCTTTTAAGTTGCATTACTGAAATAAATGAACTTTTGCACGATATTCAAATTTTTCGAGTTTCACCTGTAGATTATTGTAACGTGCAAACAAACGTAAGACTACTATTTGTACTAAGCCTCCGTCCACATAGAACAGATCAGCATGCTCTATAAAAATATCCAGTTGACCAAGTGGCATTTTCTGGCATTGATGAAAGATGAGCCTGAGAAGAGAAGAGGAAAAAGTATTGATCAGTGGCACTGAATCCCATAGTGTCCACTTCTCCAGATTCAAATGTAAGTTCAGTGTGTCTTGGTGAGTTTTCACACTGGGTTGGCAGCTCACGCTTACAGAAGGCTCTACTAGAACAGACTGAGATAAAGCCAAAAGGACAAGAATGGGGCAAGAAAAATTCTTGAGTATTGGCATAGCGTTCTATTTTGATGTCTCTGTTAAATTATACAAGTGTGTGCCCTGTATGTAGTTTTTGTCTTTGGCGGACTGCATTGAAAGCGGCTAGGGGTATCTGGAGAGTATTGCATCTGGTAATTCTGACAGTACCATGCTTCCTGTCCTAGGGTGACAACACTCACTTTGTAGTCCACAGAGATAGATGGGGACAATGTAACTGACAACAGTCAGCGCAGACAAAACACCCAGGACAAACACTGCGCAATCAAAATAAACTACTTATAAATCCTCCTAAAAATTAATGTGAATAAACTAATCAGATCATTAATCAATGTATATATATAAATTCAATCGATAGTGAAAAACACAAAAGTCCATCATAATTTTTTCCACCCCTATAAAGTCTACTTTAAATTTTCCATCCCACCATTAGATCCACCTGTGTTCACATCACTCTTGTAATCTGAAAGTGCTTCCACCACCTTCCAGTGAGGCTGCTTACCTCAGATAATTGACCCTATATGAAGGGATTTCCAGTACCTATATGAAAAAGTGAGAAGTTCATGTGAAGACTCAACAGCTATAAAGTGGTGTGGATTGAAGTATATGCAACACATGGTTTACAAATACTTTTACTTTTTTGTGGGAAAAGCCTCCTTTTTGCTTCTGCCATCCATAGGTACATGCAAAGGGGTTGATTTACTAAAACTGGTCAGTGCAAAAATATGGTGCAGCTCTGCATAGAAACCAATCAGCTTCCAGGATTTTTTTTCAAAGCTTAAAGTGTTGCTAAAGCCAGGACCCTGCATTCACTATATCTGCTCTCCTACAGTACACAGAACATAAAATTATTTTAGTAAATATAAACTGCTAAATACCTTTCCTCATCAGCAGTATAGAGCAGTCTTATGACTTCTATCAGTGTCCAGCTGATCACTGGTTAAAGTTTGTAGGAGTTTTCATTTTCCTCTGACTGTCCTTTAAGGGTGCATGACCCCTGATCCTCTATCTGGACAGTGCTGATTGGCCCTGTGCCGATCACATGCACCTTCCCCCCCCAATTTTTTTTTCTAGCAATACACACCAAACTGAGCATGTGCAGAGTGACTCTTAGGGCTCTGTACTATCAGCAGATGCATTGGAGACTGTGGAAGAAGGGGAGTATCAGAGAAGACAGGATCAAACAGTCTTTTTACACAATGCCAAGGATTAACCCCTTAGGTTCCACACTGCATATACCAAGCATGATTCACTGCAAATACAGACTGATTTTACTGTTGTGGGTTCAGGACACTTTAATAGAACAAGCTGAAGTTAGAAACTGATTGGCTACCATGCACAGCTGCACCAGATTTTTCACTCACCAGTTTTAGTAAAGCAACCCCATAGTGTGCATCAGGGTAATTAAAACACAAAATATTCAAATTTTGATGTTTACTGGTGTAATTTGCATGTCTTAACACCACCTTCTCTATGTTTAAGACCTGACTGAGGAAGAAATGTGTCAGTGGGGGAGCCATATCTATCCAGAGTGATGATGGCCATGTAGTGGTCTAGACTTGCGTTTACTCGTGGTTGCAGGAAGGAGGTGGATCCCGCATTGGGCTTGGGATCCAAAGAGGGTGGAAGCATGGAAGTTGTCTTGATCTCCACAGCTTTGAAAAGAGTGGACTGCTTCTCTTAACTTTATTAAATGATTTTTGACTATTTCATTGTTTTGAAAGGATCGAAGCGCCACACAACCTTGTACAGTATTATTTATTTTATTTTATAAATTGTATTTTGCAATAACCAACGCGTTTCGGAGGCTCAGCAATCCTCCTTCATCGGGGCGAAAAACCTGGGAAGCTCAGTCCACTGCTGCTTTGTTTTACTCACACACATAGTTCAGTCTTTCCTTTCCTTCCTTCCTCCAAGACTCAATGTCAGCACTAAGAACCCACACCAGACTGGCACCACACTTTCATTACAGACAATATTACAATTTACAATGAAAGTGTTAGAATTTAATAGGACTAACGCATACTTTTAATAATGAGACTTTAATGAGCATATGTGTTTTGAGTGTCAAAAATGTGCTCCTAAATGCAGCCAGCACTCAAAATATTCCAGGTCACTTACTTTCCTTTGTTTCTCCAGAAGTGTTTCCATCTGCTATTTACTATAACAGAAAGGCCCGATCTCTTATGCTATGTGATTTCTATGCTTGGCAGGGACAAAAGGAGTGAATTCTGGGCTTAGCTGTGCAGCTCTTAGCATGTTGGCTTGGCTTTTATTCTTAGAATTAAATATACTCATTTGCAGAGTTTCAGGGGTTCCATTAAAATGTTAACCTTTTTGTGACCAGTGGCTGTTTATGTCTGTTGAAATAAATGCATTTCTTCTACCAGAGTGCAAACACAGGTTCAGAAAATGACTTCTTCTTTTTTATCACAGGCAGAAAAAGAAATGTTTAGGAGGTATGCTTTAGACACTTAAATTAGCCTACACATTTAGGCCCCTTTCAGATGGGGCAGACTTTGTCAAGCAGGGGATCTCTCTACTGATCCCCGCTGAGCAGGTGGATGACAGGTCCATGTCCTCTCCGCTATGCAGAGCGGACACAGACACAGCCTGCTGTTTTTTATGGGGAATTCTGTTGGAAATGGACCACCTGTCCATTTCCACCCGATTGTCATTCAATCCGCCAGTTGGATGGGATGCAGATCCCCATCAGTCTGTTTTTAGCGGACAGGATCGCATCGATGCCGGCAGGTGTCAATGGACACATTTCCGCTGACACCCGCCGCTCCATAGAGAGCTATGGATGGTTCGATTAGGTCCGCCTGGAAAACTGGCAGGTGGAGCCGACTTAGATTTTCTAGTTCAGCCAACAGACTGAACAAGAGAAAATTAATTGATTCCTTCATCCACCTTAAACAGCATGGAAGAACCTGCATCTGCACTAGCAAGTTATTGTATGCAGATAGCCACAATAGATGCCACTGTCTGAATACCTGAACACTGACTCCAGATAGGATGCAATCACTGTCCAGCTGATAAGTTCCACTCAGCCTTTTACCCATAAAGTTTTGGCGAGTTGGGTGGTGGTACTGTGATATGGGGAAACAGCTCTCATTGTTTGAACACTGTTTGTGTGCAGTAAATTAAACGTTCTGGAGTGACATTCTGCGGTTTAGCCACAATATGTCACTGTTTTTCTAACACAGCCTCAGACTGCATAGATATTTCTATATTCAATAAGAGGTGGGGTTTTCACATGGATTTTAGTGAACAGGAAGCGGAGACTGCAGCCACGTTTTGGACGATGCTGAATGAAGGGGCCATGTGAGCTGAGAATCCGATGGCATCCAGGTGTGAATGCATCCCTCATTCTGCGGCTAAGTGAAGCTGATCGTGTCCAAGATCCTGATCCTGTTCAGAGAAAGGAAGATTGCTGCCAGGAATGCTGATGAGAGCAGAAGAACAACGCAATATATACTGCGATATCGCATGCTTGTTGAAGAGACATTTGTTCTGTTCAGAGTCACCAGCGGATGCAAAGCAGACCCGGGTCGGTAAGATCGTGCATGCACCTCATTTCAATGTTTGCGCCTATAGACTGAGTCCAGGCCTATAGTTAGTTAGTTAGTTAGGGTCTCTGTCTGTGTCAGGCCACAAGTGTTGTTACTGATCATTGGAAGGACTCCATAACTTAAAGTGACATTTCACATTGGAGAGCTGATAAAATCCCACAAACTCAAGCCAGACTGGCGTTTTGCTCAGAAGGAATACTCAGGCACGTGCTACAGGACCAGTTATGGGAGGGGGAATACTGTAGATTTGTGTAAGATTGTAAGCTGTTGTGCTGCACCGCAGGCTAGCCCATACCGTACACCCATACACTGATTCTTGCGTTTTTAGGGTAATAACGGGTAAGGTGTGGCAGCTTAGTTGTGCCCGCCAGTAGGCAAATTACTTCACTTTCTACCTTCATCCATAAGAAGGCGCCGTGCTGTGCAGCACAAGGGTCTCAGCCTTTGGGCTGGGTGTATGTAAATTTATTGTATGTTCCCAGCATTTGTGGTTGTGTTTATTTGCCACATCTAAGTAAAATTCTGTTGTGGCAAAAGCTGGTGTTGGGGTTGCTTTCCTTGTTCGTGACTTCACTGTATCCTGGGGAGCCCACCCCGATACACAGCTTACAGTACAAATAGAACTACTTGCTGCTTTGGCTGGCTTTAGCTACCCTCTTATATGGTACAGATGGACTATATAGTATGTGCCTGTACTTGCAATTTTTACTCCAGGGTTTTCTGATACACTGCTGTCAAAAATAATAAACCCACTTTCATTCAAGAACTTTTATTGGCAGGAGGCCAAGATGATGTCTCAGATAAGTTAAATAACAAACACCAGTAAGTCAGCCATACACTACTTATTACATGGGTCCATGAGCCCAGTGGTTAGATTACATTGTTAAATCCGGAAAGTATACCCTGAAAGTGTAGTGAATGACATAGACTTCACTTCTAGTGTCAAGTACACATGTGGATTAATTTAGTTACGAATCATAATTCAGCCAAAATTTTCGTTATTTGGAGATTCGGATGTATCCGAATTTCCGAATCACAATAGTGACAAATGAAAAATGAATTGGAATTTGAAAATGCATTTGATTTAGAAAATTAATTTGAATTTTAAAATGAATTTGAATCTGGATTTGAAAATTAATTTGAATAAATACAGTAAGGTATAAAAGTGCAATAGGATGATGATTCCTACATTATTATTATTATTATACAGGATTTATATAGCGCCAACAGTTTGCTCAGCGCTTTACAATAACGGGAGACAATACAGCAACAATACAGTTCAATACAAGAGGGATAGGATACTTAGGCTGCTTTATAGATTAGAAAAAAATTGAATATAAAAGAATAGAAGACAATATAAAAGAAAACAATCAAAATTAAAATAATAGAATAAAATACAATAGAAAAAAACTGAATAGAATATAAAAGAACAGAATAGAATATAATAGAAAATAAAGGAATAGAACAGAATAAAACATAATAGAATATAAAAGAATGGAATTGAACAGAATAGAATAGAAAATAAAAGAATAGAGTAGAATAGAAAAAAAAATAGACTAGAACAAACATAGCTATCTTCTGAAATTCAAAATTTGAGTTTTGAATAGATTTGAAAGAATGAATACATGAAATTAATCTGAAAATACAAAGCGAATTCGGAAAACAAATAACTAACATAACGAATATGACTAAACAAAATGTTTAACTTTACAAATTAATACGAAACAAAACAAAATGGATTTTTCCGTCATGCTCATCTCTAGTGTTGAGCCTGAACCAAAAGCACTTTATCTTCTTTTCTACAATTATAGTATTGTTATAATTATTAACATTATATTGTTTTCTATGTGTAGCGCTTACCTTTGAAGGAGCCGTTGTTCCTCGGGTCGCCATGTTCCTGTTACCACAATTCTGCAAACAACACCACTCACTCTGACACACCAGGCTGGGTGGGAAATATTTATTTGTAAAGTATAGTTGCACTCTATCTTTAAATATGTGTAATGAACAAAAATATGTAAGTCCACTTATGTATTATCACTTCAAGTGTCTCAACAAATTATATTGTTACATAAAATCCTAAAACAAAAACTTAGTGGGTTCCACCGTTGCAGTGTTGCAATCAAATACAGTTCATACTTATAAATGAAACTTATCTTGGTGAATTCCACCACCACTCTGATGATGCAATTAAATAACCAATATGCAGTCAAATAAAGTCCATACAAGTGAAACTTATGTGATCAGGTGGGTTCCAACACCCCTCCAATGGTGCGATTAACCCTAATTCATCACCATGAGGTTTATCTGTAAATTGTGTGAGCTCCCCCACCACTAAAACATGCAGCCTCTTACCGGGTAATTAGACCCCAGATTATAGGAAAATGAAATCAGCATCCCCATAAAGCTCATCTGCGTAAGGAAGCATGAAGTGCTCCAAAATCTCCTGGTAGACTGCTGCGTTGACCCTGGACTTAATGAAGCACAGTGGACCAACACCAGCAGATGACATGGCTCCCCAAATCAACACGGACTGTGGAAACTTCACACTGGACTTCAAGCATCTTGCAGTGTGTGCCTCTCCAGTCTTCCTCCATACTCTGGGTCCTTGGTTTCCAAATGAGATGCACTGAGCAACAGACCAAGTCTGTTTTTCTTTAGCCCAGGTAAGACGCTTCTGACGTTGCTTGTTGTTCAGGAGTGGCTTGACAAGAGGAATAAGACATTTGAAGCCCATGTCCAGGACCCATCTGTGTGTGGTGGCTCTTGATGCACTGACTCCAGCCTCAATCCACTCCTTGTGAAAGTCCCCAAAACTTTTGAATGGCCTTTTTCTGACAATCCTCTCCAGGTTGCGGTCATCCCTGCTGCTTGTGCACATTTTTTTTCCACACTTTTCCCTTCCACATAACTTTCTATTAATGTGCTTTGATACAGCACTTTGAGAACATCCAACTTCTTTTGCAATTACCTTTTGAGGTTTTGCCTCCTTATGGAGGGTGTCAATGATGGTTTTTTGCACAACTGTCAGGTCAGCAGTCTTTCCCATGATTGTGATTCCTACTGAACCAGACTGAGAGACCATTTAAAGGCTCAGGAACCCTTTGCAGGTGTTATGGCTTAATTAGCTGATTAGAGTGGGACACTTTGAGCCGAGAATATTGCACCTTTTCACAATATTCTAACTTTCTGAGATTGTGGATTTGGGGTTTTCATGAGCTGTAAGCCATAATCATCACACTTATGACAAATCACAGCTTGAACTATCTTGCTTTGCATGTAATGAGTCTATCTCATATATTAGTTTCACCTTTTAAGTTGCATTACTGAAATAAATTAACTTTTGCACGATATTCAAATTTTTCGAGTTTCACCTGTAAATAAGAAAACCCAGGAAAGCTCAGGGCAGTTGAGAGTTAGCCATCGGTGTATGAAGAATAGAAAGACTTGTGATAGAGAAGAGAGAGCTGGAGAGACCGGTTAGATACTTAGTACTGTTTCAGCGCCTGCTGGTACTGGAGAGCGGAGAGATCAGCTGCAGACCCCTGGACTGAGTTAGAGGCAGTGTTGTTTCCTGCTGTAGTCAATTTCCAAACCGAGGCTGGAGGACCCGGAGTACCAAACCAAAGGCTAGCTGACAGCTGCCGCTTCTACACATGGTCTAGTCAGAGTTCACAGCTGCACTGCAGAATCCACAACTTGTTAGATTGCTACAGGAAGGGATCCAGTATATATATACTTATAACTTTATATATAACCACTACATAGTTACACAGTTGGTAAGGTTAAACAAAGACACCAGTCCATCCAGTTCAACCTGTGTGGGTGTGTGTATGCATTATGTCTCTACCACTTCCCATACCCCTATATATTGTGATCAATAAGATGCCCATCTAAGAGTTTTTTTAAATTAGCAACATTTCTCCCTGAAACCACTGATTGTGGAAGGGAGTTTCACATTCTTACCATTCTAACAAAACCCTTACACAGTTTAAGGTTAAACTGATTCTCGTCCAATTTCATTGAGTAGCCACATGTCTTCTTGAGTTACCTGATGTAGCAAGCGTGCACACAGAGATGGATACGAACCTCCATTTTGGCAAAGGACCATCCATCTTGTACAATTATCTCTCTCTCCCTCTTTCCTCATCCCCCTCCCTCTCTGTTGAGTGACATGTGGTCTGTTTGATGCAGAGTTCAAAAAGGCATTGAAACCCAGTGGGAGGGTGTCCTAGCTATAAAACCTCACCAGCTAGGTGCCCCTCTGTCTAAGAAACTCTTGCTACAAGGGATTGTAAAAGCGTAAAACAAGTCCATCACTGAGTTCAAAGACATTCCAGAGAAGTCATAAAACAAGACACCACATTCAGCATCCATTTTCCCCTATGATTTCATATCTTGGAGTATGAGAGACTTACATAAAAAACAGGCATATATTCAGATTGGTCACTTTGATACAAGTTTCCTGATATTTTACACCCCCTAGCTGGCATATATAGGAGGGCAGAAAAGTATATCTCCTGAACCATTCACGTGTGACATGTTTCATCTCTAACCATTCCTCAGATGTGTGCTATTAATATACTAGTGACCAGGCTGCCAAATGCCCCGAGAATAAGTTATGAATCATAATAGCAGCTATGAGAGTTTCTGGTCATAACTTAGGGCTCCACCTACATCTCCCTCCCCAAAAGGAGACGACTGGTTTACTGCTCCAGGGAGACACCCGGTGGAGATACTAGAAAAGCTAAGCTGAGTTAAGGGGTAGAAAGAAGAGTTTCCTGTTTTAACATCAAAACTGACAGTGAGAGATAAGAAATCCTTTTGGGCTCATAGAATTTGAAGCTGCTTAAATCAAGGCTGACTGGCAAGTACTTTAACCCTTTAAACTCCTTTCTGTTATCTCTTTGCTGTGCTATTGTTCTCTGTAAATTTATATATATATATATTGGCTACATCTTTTTCTGTAAATATTTTTATTGCACCCTTTTGACCTTTTAGTAATAAATCTTACTTTCTGAAAGTGTTGAACTGTTTCTAAAGCTCTTTAATGCAAATTACGAATTACTGCCACTGAAGAGTGCTACTGTGTGTGTTTAACCCTCTGTTTAACCCTCTGTATAACCTGCCTGAGGTGACAGTGGTATACAGACAATTATTTCAACCATCATAGTGTTATTGTTGATATTGCCGAGTTTCCTCTTTCTCTGTACAAATAGGAGGTGGTGGCAGTGTGAAGGGTTAATTGCGTAATTAACCTGACCCAGTAACAATCGCTCTCAGGCTGTCGGTACATCGATTGTGGTCCAGTGAGCTGGAAAATCTTTGTGCAGGGTGCAGCTGGGCGTGACATCGCGGTTTTATATTGGCTAGTCCTTCGGTCACGAGTTTGGTGAGAAGGGCTGGGGTCTGACGCCGCGATCATCACACCTGAGACTGAATAGTTTCCTCCCAATATTGGAATAACTATTAACACTATCACTGTAATATCCCCTCTTCAGCATCTCTTCTCCAGGGTGAATAAGTTTAATGCTTATAATTGTTTCTCATAACTGATGTCCTTCAGTCCTCTATCATCATGTTTAGAGTGTTAACCCTTGTCTGGCCTCTTGTCAGTGCTCCAAGGAGTCCATTGTTCTTCAATTGACTCACTATTTGCAGGGATAAACCTCCCCAACAAGCACACCAACATCTAAAGGGCCCCATCATAGCCGGCAGAAGACCGTACATCATTCACGTGCTACAGAGCACAGTGTTCAGCATTTCATATTTCTCTGTTTCAAGAAGGCCTAGGCTTAGTTCCCTCAACGCAAGTGTCCATGGGCAACATAGCTCTGATCTGTATTGGTACCAGTCTGTTGTTGCCCTATACTGCTCATTTGGTGAGGAGAGCTACAGTTTATGCTGGTTTGGTTTGAACTTAACGTAATAGCCATATCAAGCAAAGCCCTATAGTGCATAGAAATTCTCACTGTTACTTTATACTCTGTTTGTCAGAACATTATTTTACAATATACTTTGTTATCTTACCACAAGGTCTTGAGTCATTTCAGGGTGACTCTAAGGTATTAACACAAATTACTAATCTTTACCTATATGTATACCTGAGGTATCAGTGAACACGACATAACCAGCAGATCCTGTGGAGGTAGCGCTACATCTATAAAATAGGGGAGGTGTTTTGCAGTTTACAAAGGTGAGCTGGGCAATGCTGACAACTGCTGTTTGCATCATTGCAGAATGCACAGGAACGTGTGAGCTCACTGAAATTCTAGCAGGATTAATGGGTATTTTTTTGCATTTACTCGACATATATAACACATTTCTTTCAAAGGTATGTTTAACTGACTAAAGGGGAACAAAAAAGAAAAGTTAAAAATTACATATGCCACATAGAGCCCCATTAAAAGGCAGATTTCAGTCTAAATGTGATTTATTTATAATAAAGCTGATGACCATTACTATGTCATTCCAGGTCAAGATGAAACAAGTAAAGTCAGTATGTGACTGCATTGTTGAATATTCTTGTGTTTATCTTTTATAACACTAGGTGATTAGGTACAATAAAAAACACAATAAAAATCAAGCCCAAAACCAAAGATTTTAATTTCCTGTGTTCTATGTCAAAATCCATAAAGCTACGAAAGAAGAGGAGAAAAGCTTAGATGTGCTGTTCATAGCATTAATGCCATAATACTATTATACTCTTAAATCACAGAATTATTACAAAATAGCCCCTTATTTCAGACTTATCATTTTGTTCTTTTTTTGTTGTTTTTTTCCCTTTGTCTTTGAAATGTAATGTAATAAAGATGAACCTATTGAAATAGAACATTTATTTTATTAAAATTACACTGTTCAACAGGTAAAAAGTTTTGGGCATAAAATTAGCTAATCTTACATAATTTTGGGGTGCTGAAAACGAAAATGACCCTAAAAAATGTTGATTGGCTCTAGTTTCCATGATATATTCACCCATCTAATGACGTAAGCCATTCAAAATTATGATGCAACTTCAGCTGCATATTGCGCAATTGATACTGGTGACCAATAGAAAATTGCATGTATACTGAGATGATGCAATATTAGCCTTTAATTGCATCACTTCACTGCATAAAAGCTGCAGTATCTGTAGCTGATTGTAGTTCGACAGCGTCTTTACATTTCGTTTTATGCTTATATAGGCTACTCAGTAATGCCTCGAACTTGTGTGAATAAAGCAGATAATTTCTGCTATATCTGCGGTGAAATAACTTTTATCTCACAAAAAAGGAGGATAACAGGAATGATTAAGAAAGCCTACAACTTGTATTTTGGCTGCAAGATAGGAGACCAGGACAAGAGCTGGGCACCACATATATGCTGCAATTCTTGTGGGACGGCACTGGAGCAATGGTTGAATGGAAAAAAGGCATCTATGCCTTTCGCTGTGCCAATGATTTGGAGAGAGCCAACAGATCATGTTAGTAATTGTTACTTTTGTATGGTGCCTCCAATTGTAAAAGGGCTAAATAAGAAGAAAAAGTTATCTGTGCACTATCCAAATATTCCATCGGCAATACGTCCAGTTCCTCATGGAGAGGGGCTACCAATTCCTAAAGCACCAGAATCCTTCGTGGTTGAGTCAAGCGAGGAAGAACCTGAAGCGTGTAGTCACGTGCAGTTGTAAGAGATAGCCCTTTCCTCGAATACAAGAGAAAAGCCAAGAGAAGCAAAACCGACACAAACTGAAGACAAAACTAGTGAGAATCCTAAGTATTAAAATGATTCAACTTAGCTTATGGCTATAATTTTTCTTGGTAATCCTATGCAATATATTATGCCATTTAGGCTTTGTTATGTAGTCAATATCACTTGCTTTATATTTGTGGAAAGACATCTATCTATATAATTATTGTGCATTATGTAGTCATTACGCCTATAGTAGAAAACTTTCCGTTTACAGAAAAACTAGAGCCAATTGACAAATTTCATTGTTATATTTGAACTCAGAATGTGAAATTCATTAAGAAATGGATCCTTTTGTTTCCAAAACTGGCAAAAAATAAAAATTTGTTGAACAGTGTTATCAACTGACTCCACCTAAGGTTGGGCATGAAAATACAAAAAAAATTGCAAATGGTGTTAATTACCAGTAAGACCCTTGAAATGTCCATTTTCACCAACCATATATTATTTACATACAATTATGGAAGAACAACGATGTAATTTCTCATCTGTGTGTCAGAGGAAATAAATGTTGAAAATGTTGAGGGTGGCAGGTGTACCGTGAATATAGGTAAGCCTTTCTCAAGCAGTATTCCGTGAAACCATGGGATCCCTCCTGGGATTGTTAGGGGCTCCTTGAGTGGGAAGCAAGGGAGAATTGATCTCCTACCTGCACAAACCACCAATGCAAAGGGGGCAATTTTCCCCTAACCACCAATGTCAGGGCTTACAACTATGCCAACAACATGTAAAGGGACATCACAATTTTACTGACTGCGTTTATTTTCTGTTATTATCTTTCATTTCATTTTATGTCATTCATATCATTTGATTTCCAGATTATTAGCGAAATCTTTTTGAAACTTATTGATCAAGCTGATATAGCATTCTATAATGATATTTGATATGCCATTCTATTATAATATTTAACTTCATTAATTTTATTAGTATGTATAATATAAATGTATATATATATATATATATATATATATGCAGTCAGGTCCATAAATATTGGGACATCGACACAATTCTAACATTTTTGGCTCTATACACCACCACAATGGATTTGAAATGAAACGAATAAGATGTGCTTTAACTGCAGACTGTCAGCTTTAATTTGAGGGTATTTACATCCAAACCAGGTGAACGGTGTAGGAATTACAACAGTTTGCATATGTGCCTCCCACTTGTTAAGGGACCAAAAGTAATGGGACAGAATAATAATCATAAAATCAAACTTTCACTTTTTAATACTTGGTTGCAAATCCTTTGCAGTCAATTACAGCCTGAAGTCTGGAACGCATAGACATCACCAGACGCTGGGTTTCATCCCTGGTGATGCTCTGCCAGGCCTCTACTGCAACTGTCTTCAGTTCCTGCTTGTTCTTGGGGCATTTTCCCTTCAGTTTTGTCTTCAGCAACTGAAATGCATGCTCAATCGGATTCAGGTCAGGTGATTGACTTGGCCATTGCATAACATTCCACTTCTTTCCCTTAAAAAACTCTTTGGTTGCTTTTACAGTCTGCTTTGGGTCATTGTCCATCTGCACTGTGAAGCGGCGTCCAATGAGTTCTGAAGCATTTGGCTGAATATGAGCAGATAATATTGCCCGAAACACTTCAGAATTCATCCTGCTGCTTTTGTCAGCAGTCACATCATCAATAAATACAAGAGAACCAGTTCCATTGGCAGCCATACATGCCCACGCCATGAGACTACCACCACCATGCTTCACTGATGAGGTGGTATGCTTAGGATCATGAGCAGTTCCTTTCCTTCTCCATACTCTTCTCTTCCCATCACTCTGGTACAAGTTGATCTTGGTCTCATCTGTCCGTAGGATGTTGTTCCAGAACTGTGAAGGCTTTTTTAGATGTCGTTTGGCAAACTCTAATCTGGCCTTCCTGTTTTTGAGGCTCACCAATGGTTTACATCTTGTGGTGAACCCTCTGTATTCACTCTGGTGAAGTCTTCTCTTGATTGTTGACTTTGACACACATACACCTACCTCCTGGAGAGTGTTCTTGATCTGGCCAACTGTTGTGAAGGGTGTTTTCTTCACCAGGGAAAGAATTCTTCGGTCATCCACCACAGTTGTTTTCCGTGGTCTTCCGGGTCTCTTGGTGTTGCTGAGCTCACCGGTGCGTTCCTTCTTTTTAAGAATGTTCCAAACAGTTGTTTTGGCCATGCCTAATGTTTTTGCTATCTCTCTGATGGGTTTGTTTTGTTTTTTCAGCCTAATGATGGCTTGCTTCACTGATAGTGACAGCTCTTTGGATCTCATCTTGAGAGTTGACAGCAACAGATTCCAAATGTGAATAGCACACTTGAAATGAACTCTGGACCTTTTATCTGCTCATTGTAATTGGGATAATGAGGGAATAACACACACCTGGCCATGGAACAGCTGAGAAGCCAATTGTCCCATTACTTATGGTCCCTTAACAAGTGGGAGGCACATATGCAAACTGTTGTAATTCCTACACCGTTCACCTGATTTGGATGTAAATACCCTCAAATTAAAGCTGATAGTCTGCAGTTAAAGCACATCTTGTTCGTTTCATTTCAAATCCATTGTGGTGGTGTAAAGAGCCAAAAATGTTAGAATTGTGTCGATGTCCCAATATTTATGGACCTGACTGTATACACACACATGCACTACTAAAAAAATTAAAGGAACACTTTGAAAACACATCAGATCTGAATGAGGAAAAATATCATGCTGGATATCTATACTGATATGGACTGGGTAAGGTGTTAGGAGTGTAAGGATGCCCCATTGTTTGATGGAAACAAAAATTATATTATCAACCTACAGAGGACTGGATTCAAAGACACCCTGAAGATCAAAGTGAAAAAATGATGCAAGAGGCTAGCCCATTTTGCTGAAATTTCATTGAAGCAACTCAGAATGGTACTCAGTAGTTTGTATGGCTCCCACGTGCTTGTATGCATGCCTGACAATGTTGGAGCATGCTCCTAATGAGATGACGGATGGTGTCTCTGGGTATTTCCTCCCTTATCTGGAGCAGGGCATCAATGAGCTCCTGGACAGTCTGAGGTGCAACCTGGCGGCGTCGGATGGACCAAAACATGATATCCCAGAGGTGTTCTATTGTATTTAGGTCAGGTGAGCGTGGGGTCCATTCAATGGTATCAATTAGAGATGAGCGAATCGAACATGACGAAGTGGAATTCGTTTCGAAGATTAGGAAATATTCGATTCGTGCCGAATCCGAAAATTAGCAAACTTTGGATGCACGAATTGAATTTTCCCAAAAATGGCGGCGACATGTGTGGCGACGGAGCGGGGATCTCTGGGAAGGCGCGCAGACAAGGCGCGCTGACCCATAATGCATTCATTCATGACATGTGATCGCATTAGCCAATCAGCAGCCAGCCAGCCAGCACTGTGTAATGGTGGAGATATAAATCGCGGCCATCTTAGAATTCTCCATTAGCCTCCGGTCATTCAAGAGAGACAGACCTCTGTGTATTAGGGACAGAGTTAGGGCCACAGAGACTTTAGGGCCACAGAATCGTTACTTAGGGACACAGAATCGTTACTTAGGGACACAGAATCGTTACTCAGGGACACAGAATTGTTACTCAGGGACACAGAATTGTTACTCAGGGACACAGAATCGTTACTCAGGGACAGACACAGAATTGTTACTCAGGGACACAGAATTGTTACTGAGGGACACAGAATCGTTACTCAGGGACACAGAATTGTTACTCAGGGACACAGAATCGTTACTCAGGGACACAGAATCGTTACTCAGGAACACAGAATTGTTACTCAGGGACAGACACAGAATTGTTACTCAGGGACACAGAATTGTTACTCAGGGACACAGAATCGTTACTCAGGGACACAGAATTGTTACTCAGGGACACAGAATTGTTACTCAGGGACAGACACAGAATTGTTACTCAGTGACAGACACAGAATTGTTACTCAGGGACACAGAATTGTTACTCAGGGACACAGAATTGTTACTGAGGGACACAGAATCGTTACTCAGGGACACAGAATAGTTACTCAGGGACACAGAATTGTTACTCAGGGACACAGAATCGTTACTGAGGGACACAGAATCGTTACTGAGGGACACAGAATTGTTACTCAGGGACACAGAATTGTTACTCAGGGACACAGAATTGTTACTCAGGGACACAGAATTGTTACTCAGGGACACAGAATCGTTACTGAGGGACACAGAATCGTTACTCAGGGACACAGAATTGTTACTCAGGGACACAGAATTGTTACTCAGGGACACAGAATCGTTACTGAGGGACACAGAATCGTTACTGAGGGACACAGAATTGTTACTCAGGGACACAGAATCGTTACTCAGGGACACAGAATTGTTACTCAGGGACACAGAATTGTTACTGAGGGACACAGAATCGTTACTCAGGGACACAGAATTGTTACTCAGGGACACAGAATTGTTACTCAGGGACACAGAATCGTTACTCAGGGACACAGAATCGTTACTCAGGGACACAGAATTGTTACTCAGGGACACAGAATCGTTACTCAGGGACACAGAATCGTTGAATTAAAGAGTATGTCAGACAACACGCAGAGGAGTGGCAGAGGAGGCAATGTTTCAGGAGCGAGCAGACGTGGCAGCAGAGGAAGGGGTCGAGGCAGCACTAGTCGCAGCCAGAGGCCAGTGCTCCCTGTGTCATCCAGCGGTCGTGTCTCCACCGACAACCCTGCCGTCATCGATTGGTTGACTCGGTCGTCTTCCTCTTCCCAGGTCACCTCTGACACCTACAGCCAACGGTCGGTGGGTACGTCAGACACAACCGTTAGTTGGCATGGCCCGGGAGCAAGCCCACTGAAATCACGTGTCCTCTACCTGCCCCTGTCCTTTGGTGTTCCCTCACCAAGCGAAGTATCGCATGCTGTGGGCTCAGCCCCACTGTACAGTGAGGAAGAGCTAACAGAGGGCGGTCAAGAACGGGGGGAGCGAGGAGAGTGGCTCGGTAGCCGGTCTAGAGACAGGTCTGTCTCCTGACCCACACGCAGCTGAGGGGGCTAGTAGTGAGGCGGAGACCCTAATTGATGATGATGAGGCTGATCGCACTTGGCAGCCTCGTCGTCATCAGGCTATTGCTTCCGCATCATCAGGAGAAGAGGTTGCCAGCTTGGCAGCGAGCAAAACAGTCTGTGGGTTGCCCAGGAGGCAGCAGGGTCGCAGCAGTGTCAGTGGAGCCAAACGGCCACGGAGTAGAGCACCAGCTCCACTGCAGCCTACCACCACGGCCAGTAGTGGTGCCGGTGTGCACGGAGGAAGTAGCAGTCAGCCAGTGAGGAGTAGCGGGGGCAAAGTTTCCTACTCGGCGGTGTGGCAATTTTTCGTCAAGCCGCCCGAGGAAGTAAACGTAGCCGTATGTCGACTATGTGGCCAGAAAGTCAAGCGTGGCCAGGGGGCCCATGTTGGGACTACAGCGTTGCGTCAGCATATGCAGCGTCGCCATTCGGTGGCCTGGGAAAACCGTGATAAAGATACGGCGGTTCTGCCTGCCCCAGCCCCCGCTCCATCACCCGTTCCGTTACTTGCTCCGTCACCCGACGTCAATCGCCCTCTATCAGCCAGTCAACGCTCCAACACCTCTGCTGAGGGGAGTTGTCGCTCGTTGGCATCTTCCGCTCGTTCAGATGCTCCTTCTCCTGCTACTCCTCTTCACGGATTCCGTCAGCAGTCTTTCTTGGAATCCGTTTCCAAGAGACAACAGTTTGCGAGCACGCACCCGACGGTGCAGAAGCTGAACGTCCTCCTGTCCAAGTTGCTGGTGCTGCAGTCCCTCCCTTTCCAAGTGGTGGACTCAGCACCTTTCCGAGAAATGATGGCTTGTGCCGCGCCGCGGTGGAGAGTGCCAAGCCGGCATTTCTTCGCCAAAAAGGCAGTGCCAGCCCTGCATTCACATGTAGAAGAGATGGTGGGCCAGTCTTTGAGCATGTCGGTCTCTGCTAAAGTGCACGGCAGCGCCGACGCGTGGAGCTGTAACTACGGTCAGGGACAGTACATGTCATTTACGGCCCACTGGGTGAACGTGGTGCCGGCACAGCCGCACCAGCAACTTGGACAGGTCACGCCGCTTTTGCCTCCACGTTTGCACGTCCTTGGTCCAGCAAAGATGTCCGCCTCTACCACCTCTTCTTCCGCCGTGTCCTCAGCCGCCACCCCCGTGCCAAGTCCCATTACCCAACCGGCATATCACATGTGCAGGGCGCAACGGTGTCACGCTGTGCTGCACCTGGTATGCCTTGGCGAACGTAGTCACACAGGGGAGGAACTTCTGAGTGTAATGAACAGAGAAATCGACAGATGGCTGTCTCCGCGCAAACTGAAAATCGGAACCATGTTGACCGACAATGGAAAGAACATGGTGTCTGCTCTGCGTCAAGGAAGGTTGTGCCATGCGCCATGCATGGCTCACGTGTTCAATCTGGTTGTCAAGCGGTTCCTAAAATCCACCATCCCACTGCAAGACATCCTTAAAATGTCACGTAAACTTTGCATGCATTTCAGCCATTCCTACACCGCAAAGCACACCCTTCTTGAGCTGCAGCGGCAGAACGGAATTCCACAGCATCGCCTGATCTGCGACGTTGCAACAAGGTGGAATTCAACCCTACATATGTTAGACCGCCTTTACGAACAGCGAAAGGCCATCACCGATTTCCTGATGTTACAAGCGGATAAAGGTACTCCCCTGTGTAACTTCGATGTCAGCCATTGGCAGCTCATGCGTGACACCTGCCGCTTGCTCAGGCCCTTTGAGGAGGCCACGCTATTCGTGAGTCGGCAGGACTATGGGATGAACGACGTCATTCCTCTGTTGCACGTCCTGGAACAAATGCTGTTAACAATGGCTGGTCAGGATGCGGTAGACGTGGCGCACAGATCTCAACGCCACATGACCCCTGTGGGGGCAGGACAGGAAGAAGAGGAGGAGGTAGAGGAGGACATTGGTGCTCAGGAATTATTGAGTGAAATGGGTGGTTTTTCCACTCAGCGGACAGGAGTGGAGGAGCAGGAGCATCTGGTAGAAGAGGAGGAGGAGACAGAGGACCCAGACGCACCGTGGCAGTATGCTGTGGAGATGGAGGCAGGGAGTCCCTCGCATTCCTTGGCACAAATGGCCCATAGCATGCTCGGTTGCTTGCGTAGCGACAGCCGAATAATAACCATCAGACAGAGGGATGACTTTTGGCTGTCCAGCTTGTTGGACCCTCGCTACCATTCAAAAATGGTGGCCTTTTTCACACCTGCTGAGAGGGAGGCCAAAATAACGTACTATAAAAACCACCTATGTAGTCAGTTGGTCTCTGCCTTTCTGCGCCAACGTCCATCCTCAGACACTGTGGGCCCTGTGCGCTCGCGTTCCGCTGCCATGGCAGCAGGGGAGGGGTGGGGTGGTAGGAGCAGTGGCAGCTCCACCAGCAGCAGCTGCCTCAGTCTGCAGTCAATGATGAGTAGCTTTCTTCACCAGCGCAGTGAGGAAACTACTAACCAGCCGCAGCAGCAGCAGCATCAGGTGAATCTGGAGCAGGACCTCTAACAACAGGCTTGGGCCTACTTGGACAGCACCCTGCCAACCGAGGTAGACAATCCCCTTGACTACTGGGCAACGAAACTTGACCTTTGGCCCCAACTAGCTGAATTTGCCCTTGAAAGGCTGTCATGCCCGGCCAGTAGCGTGGCAACGGAGCGCGTGTTTAGTGCGGCAGGAGGTATTGTAACTCCGCGGAGGACACGACTGTCCACCCAAAGTGTGGAGAGACTCACGTTTGTGAAAATGAATCAGGCGTGGATTAGTCTGGATTTCAAACCACCAGTTCCTGACACAACTGACTAAATCCGCCATGAATCATGCCCCAAACATGTTATTATTTTTAACATAGGCCTCTGTATGGCCTTCAATTTAAGCTGCTTACGCTTCGCCACTCTGCCATGGGCCCCTGTACCGCCTCCTCTTGCTGCTGCCAGGTCCAGAGTGTGTCATGGGTCCCTGTACGGCCTCCCATTGCTGCTGTCTCCATCGCCACACTCTGCCATGTGCCACTTTCAGGTCTCCTCACACTGCTGGTGGGTTCCATTTTGTCATAGGGTGCTGGCAGATTACGGGCCTCCCATTGCTGCTGCCAGGCCCGTAATCTGCCATGGGCCCCCGTACCGACTCCTCATGCTGCTGCCAGGCCCGTAATCTGTCATGGGCCCCTGTACCGCCTCCTCATGCTGCTGTCAGGTCCAGAGTGTGTCATGGGTCCCTGTACGGCCTCCCATTGCTGCTGCCAGGCCTGTTATCTGCCATGGGCTCCCGTACCGACTCCTCATGCTGCTGCCAGGCCCGTAATCTGTCATGGTGCCCCTGTACTGCCTCCTCATGCTGCTGCCAGGTCCAGAGTGTGTCATGGGTCCCTGTACGGCCTCCCATTGCTGCTGTCTCCATCGCCACACTCTGCCATGTGCCACTTTCAGGTCTCCTCACACTGCTGGTGGGTTCCATTTTGTCATAGGGTGCTGGCAGATTACGGGTCTCCCATTGCTGCTGCCAGGCCCGTAATCTGCCATGGGCCCCCGTACCGACTCCTCATGCTGCTGCCAGGCCCGTAATCTGTCATGGGCCCCTGTACCGCCTCCTCATGCTGCTGCCAGGTCCAGAGTGTGTCATGGGTCCCTGTACGGCCTCCCATTGCTGCTGCCAGGCCCGTAATCTGCCATGGGCCCCCGTACCGACTCCTCATGCTGCTGCCAGGCCCGTAATCTGTCATGGGCCCCTGTACCGCCTCCTCATGCTGCTGCCAGGTCCAGAGTGTGTCATGGGTCCCTGTACGGCCTCCCATTGCTGCTGTCTCCATCGCCACACTCTGCCATGTGCCACTTTCAGGTCTCCTCACACTGCTGGTGGGTTCCATTTTGTCATAGGGTGCTGTATGGCCTCCCATTGCTGCTGCCAGGCCCGTAATCTGCCATGGGCCCCCGTACCGACTCCTCATGCTGCTGCCAGGTCCGTAATCTGTCATGGGCCCCTGTACCGCCTCCTCATGCTGCTGCCAGGTCCAGAGTGTGTCATGGGTCCCTGTACGGCCTCCCATTGCTGCTGTCTCCATCGCCACACTCTGCCATGTGCCACTTTCAGGTCTCCTCACACTGCTGGTGGGTTCCATTTTGTCATAGGGTGCTGTATGGCCTCCCATTGCTGCTGCCAGGCCCGTAATCTGCCATGGGCCCCCGTACCGACTCCTCATGCTGCTGCCAGGCCCGTAATCTGTCATGGGCCCCTGTACCGCCTCCTCATGCTGCTGCCAGGTCCAGAGTGTGTCATGGGTCCCTGTACGGCCTCCCATTGCTGCTGTCTCCATCGCCACACTCTGCCATGTGCCACTTTCAGGTCTCCTCACACTGCTGGTGGGTTCCATTTTTTCATAGGGTGCTGTATGGCCTCCCATTGCTGCTGCCTCCACCGCCACACTGTGGCTCCACACTCTGGTTTTGGCCCCGTGACTGCCCAAATGAGTGAAGTGTGCGGCGATTCTAAGATCGACGGCACTCATCTGCATGTCATACTGACTGACAGTATTATTTCTCTTCCCCAGCAGACTCCAAGGGCATTTAAATTAAAGGTACAGTGTTCTGCACTAATATAAAGGCTCTCTGAAGCCTAGAAACACCCTTTTTATAAGTTAAATTCGCAGCGAATATATTCGACTCGAATCAAATTTATTCCACGAATTCGCCGAATCAGCCGAATCGAATTTTTGAATAATTCGCTCATCTCTAGTTTCAATGTAGGGTCTGTGCCTTCCTCTATGGATATGCCTGTCCACGACTTCTCCAGACCCTTTCACATCTGTCAAATGTACTCAGGGCACCAGTGGTGGACCTGTCAATTCTGGTGTTCAATGGCAAATGCTAATCAAGTTCTCTGGTGTTGGGAAGTGAACACACCATCTAATAGAGGACATGGGACCCTCAGGCCACCCTCATGAAGACTGTTTCTGATTATTTGGTCAGAAACATTCACACCAGTGACCTTCTGGAGGTCATTTTGTAGGGCTTTGGCAATGCTCATCCTGTTCCTCCTTGCACAAAAGAGCAGATACCGGTCCTGCTGATGGGTTAAGAACCTTCTACAGCCCTGTCCAGCTCAACTAGAGTAACTGCTTGTCTCCTGGAATCTCCTCCTTGCTCTTGAGACTGTGCTGGGAGACACAGCAAACCTTCTGGCAATAGCACATATTGATGTGTCATCTTGGAGGAGTTGGACTGCCTGTGCAACCTTTGTAGGGTCCAGGTATCGCTTCATGCTACCAGTAGTGACACTGACCCTAGCCAAATGCAAAACTAGTCAAAAACAGTCAGAAAAGATAAGTATGGAAAAAAATGTCAGTGGCCTCCACTTGTAAAACAACAATTCCTGATTTGGGGGTCGCCTCATTGTTGCCTATTGGGACACCCCTCCAATTCATTGGATTCAGGTGTTGCAATCACCATGGCCACAGGTGTATAAAATCAAGCACCTAGGCATGCAGACTGCTTCTACAAACATTTGTGAAAGAATGAGTCGCTCTCAGGAGCTCAGTGAATTCAAGCGTGGTACCATGATAGGTTGCCACCTGTGCAATAAGCCCATCTGTGAAATTTCCTTGTTACTAAATATTCCACAGTCAACTGTTAGTGGAATTATAACAAAGTGGAAGCAACTGGGAACAAAAGCAATTCAGCCATGAAGTGGTAGAAATTACAGAGCGGGGTCAGAGCATGGTGAAGCGCACAGAGCGCAGAGGTTGCCAACTGTCTGCAGAGTCAATAGCTTAAGACCTCCAAACTTCATGTGGCCTTCAGATTAGCACAACAACAGTGCGGAGAGAGCTTCATGGAATGGGTTTCCATGGCTGAGCAGCTGCATCCATGCGTTACATTACCAAATGCAATGCAAAGCATTGGATGCAGTGGTGTAAAGCACATCACCACTGAACTCTAGAGCAGTGGAGACATGTTCTCTGGAGTGATGAACCATGCTTCTCTGTCTGGCAATCCGATGGATGTGTCTGGGTTTGTCGGTTGCCAGGAGAACAGTACTTGCCTGACTGCATTTTGCCCAGTGTAAAGTTTGGTAGAGGGGAGATTATGGTGTGGGGTTGTTTTTCAGGGGTTGGTTCCAGTAAAGGGAACTCTTAAGGCATCAGCATACCAAGACATTTTGGACAATTTCACGCTCCCAACTTTGTGGGAACAGTTTGAGGATGGCCCCTTTCTGTCCCAACATGACTGCATACCAGTGCACAAAGCAAGGTCGGTAAAGACACGGATGAGCGAGTTTGGGGTGGAGAAACTTGACTGGCTTGCACAGAGTAAGGGTTCCTTTGGTTCACACCAGTTGCAGTCCACTGTGTTTTTTTTTTCTGCATCAAAAATGCATGCACAGTGTTTTCCATGTATTCCAATGGTCCTAGTTCACACCAGTGCACTCAGTTCCAGTGCAGAAAAAAAAGTAGAACATACTGCATTTTTTTCTGCACAGAACTGTACTGGAACACAGCAAAACGTAGAAAAATGCACCGGAATGGAGTGTAGTCAGAACCGTAAGCAAAACACATCAAAAACGTATTCAGAGTGTGTTTTTGTGGTGTGAACTGGCCCTTTAAGTAAAAAGATTGAAAACCCAGAATTAGACTCTCAATATGACCAAAGACATACAAGCCATGAAATTATCAGACTATTAGATAGGGATCCCCTAAAAATGCACACTTGACTCATCCCAAGCATGCATGTTTTGCTGAACATCATGGGATATATGGAGGAGGCAGGCAGCTTGCAGTGCTGCTTGTTTTGAGCGAAAATCACCATCAAAAAGAGGATTTAAACCCTGTCTAACTGATATTTCCTCATTGGAACCCCCTTCCAATGCCTCCGCCTCCGTAGATATATGACACAGTGATTGTGCCTTACTGCTTCTTATATCTCACTGAAAACAGGGTCTTTCTGGCTAAAACAATTAACACACAACCAGAGACAGCCAGAGACCACACAATCTTTGTCTAGTCTTTAGGTCTTATTAGGAAGGTCTAGAGCACCTTTGTTACAATGTACAATATAGCAAAGTAACATATTTTAGTAATTCTGACTTATTTACTGCACGTGAAATATCAATTTCAATAATAGGGTCAGCCTACCCAAGGCTGATATTTTATCTGTTAGTAGACCATGCTTAATTAAACTACCTGACATTTTCTCCTATACATACTGTATCTTGTAGACCCTCTTGGTTATATACAATTTCTAGCCTAAAATTCCCAGGTTTATGCCCTTGCTGTAGTTGTTATGAGGGGCACTCACCTTGTTTTTTTTATTTATTTATAACTACATACAGAATGCAATGGGGAGCTGGAAAGTGTAAAGGTGGAGAAGAACTCCCAAAAGGTGGGCAGGAATATCTGAAAGTCATGAATTATGGTGGGATTATCTCTTTTTGAAGTGTCAAAGAACTACACAAAACCAGGAAATAACTCAACCCATTCAGCTCCGCCTATGACTAACATATCACTTTTTGAGTGTACTGAAACTTTATTGCACTAACTCTATGGACTGACCTCACAACCAGTTAATTGACTAATTGGAGACCAATGGTACAGTGTATACAGTATACGTTGAAGTGCATTATACTTTTTTACAACACCTGATGTATTCACTGTGAGCAGCCATGAAAGGTTGACAGACTAATACTTAATACTCTTAGGGGCAATTTATAACAGAAAGCAGATATTGTTATGCTATCCACTCTCAATTATACTATATTATATTATAATATAATTATAGTGTATTGTATTATACACTATGGCCCACATTTTACAGCTCATTCATAAGAAGTGGACTGCGATGTGGAGTCTGCAGTGGGAGAGAGAACTTCATAGTTGGTGAAGAGCCAGCCATGTAACTATGATAGGCTTTTTTTTTATTTCATTAATTTTCTTTGTACTCCACCAACTTTGGAGTCCCAAAAGCAGCAGAGCGCAATGCACATTTATAAAGCATGGCATGTACTTTACTATTGTGCGGTAGTTTTTGTTTTTTAGGAGGAGCGGTATGGCCATACTGCTGTTTTCTCAATGGACCCTTTAGAAACAGTAGTTCTTTGGATAAATGTAGCTGCCACTGGCCGCCCAGGTGTGGTCATTGGGGATGTGAATAGTAGAGAGGATGTTTCCTAAATGCTGAGCAGACGGGTCTTGCCAACAGAATCAGGGAGTGAAACCTTAAATGCAGTCATAGAGCACAATTGGAGTGTGATGCCTAGTGGTGCTATCAACAAACCTGGATGTTCTCAATGGCAGTTGGTATTTTTTTTTTACTGCTCATATCTCATGCTTTTCCATTTTTATATGTAGTATGTAAATTTCAAAGCTTGATGTGTTTAATGCTATCATTAGCAGACCATATCTAGCTTTCCCACTGCCATTTTGATGGTGATATTGATGTACAGGTTTACACTCCAAAACCTTCAATTTAAGGTAATCTTGAGGAAACTGAAAAGGTACTCAGCAATTATTCTCATACTAAAGACTCCGCACTCCCATTTGCACTTTGCCAAATGAATACATTCCCCCCTTTTTTTTAACATGAAAATGCTCCATTGATGATCACAGTGTGGTTCATAAAGGATGTTTGGCCGATACACTAAAACGTATCAACATCCACAAGGAGCCCCTCTGTGAATGAAGTAATCACAAAGTCCCATATTATCCAAATCATCAGGTGTAGTTAAGTGAAACGTGAATGTTACCTGTGACAAAAAGACATCTTCAAGTCTGTTACTAAAATCACATACCACAGCCACTTTAAAAGAGCTGTTTGTAGTTTGACCAACCGGTTCAGAAATAGGTCAGCAAATGCAAGTAATGTGAGAAGCGGCAGATATCGTTTAGAACAAGGTAGGGAAAAGAGCAGCATCTACCTGAAATTACAGACTTGTACTAAACAAAGACCCTTTTCATAAACACTGTAAAGCATGGGAGAGCCACCATTGAGTCTGTTTGCCTGGCAGAAATGGCTGAATGCACAGAGACCTAAAACACTCGTTAGATGTTCCTAAATACTTCCGAGATATTTTATCAACTATACTAAAATAAATTATAGCAGCAAGGATGGCATTCAAAAAATGATTCCAAGACATAGATATGTTTATGTTGTTTTAGATAAGCTAGGATTGTCATTTCATTGAGTCTTTTTTAAAGTGAACCTGTACTTTGCTCATACAATGCAAAGCATTGTAAACTAACTAAACTGCTCCCTCCAGCCACACATACTCTGCTTTCCTTTTCTCGTCCCAAAGCTGGTGGAGTGATAATAATGTAGCACTGACCCCCAGAGGGGGCCAATGGAATTATGTAGGTTCCCCTTGCCTGTTCAGAGGCTGCCTGCCCTGTGTGCAGTCCCAGAAGCACACCAACAAATTCAGGCTCAGTCTAGGGAACTTTGTACCTTTTATTGCAGATCTTGAAAAAATGCAGAGAAGAGGGTTTAGGGTTGCAGGATACTTAAGACACAGAATCTTGGAGGACAGCTTCCCTAAAAAAATCTTGTTCTAGCATTATTGGGCCCTATACTAGCAGCCCAAAAATGATTCTGAAGAAAGAGGGGACAGCCAGTCAATCTGAAAACCTATTTGAGCAGTCACAGTCCTTAACCGCTTCCTCTACCTATAATGATATGACAGGTGAGATGGAGCATTGCCATCCTGTGTGGACATCATATGACATCCCCCCAGGATGAAGCCTCGCACACTCCAAGGCTGTTCTACAGCACGATCTGTCACCTGCTGTGTCCATCGAATACATCATATGACAGATCAATGTACCGGGCTGCTGTTGGTACTATGTGAATGCTGTGAACAATCACAGCAGATCACATGGCAACTGTACACAATGAATGGCTTCCATTCATGGCAACTGTACACAATGAATGGCTTCCATTCATAGCCATTCATTGTGTACTACTGTGTTGACCATTCATCCAGTGTGTACTATTGTGAAGCTGTGATTGGTCACAGTGATCACATGGTACAGACAGGACCAATTATAGTACATATGTACCATGCGATAGTTGTGGCCAATCACAGCTTCACAATAGTACACACTGGATGAATGGATGTCACTCATAAAAAATGGCTGCTTATAATAGTTATAAGCAATCACAGCGTGTAAAAAAAAAATCCTGATCACTTCCCTTGAGTAGCACAGTGTCAGTATGGTAGCACTGTATTGCTCTAGTTACAGTATGCAAACAAAAAATCCAATACTTCTCTTTTAATTAGAAAAAAAATCAGTGAGACACTGCATGCTCTGAATTAAATTTAAAATGCAAACTGCCCTGTGGATTAACCTTGCAGTATATTTAGGAAAGTGGATATCAATAGCCGGACTCCATTATAAACGTCCCCCTTAATCAAAGCAAACAACAGTTTGGTGTTTTGTAGTTGTTTTACAACAGCCTACAAACAGGGGATCTTTTTTGGAGAAAGATTAGCACAACAAAAATGTGTAAAGAGTGCCAAGTAGCAACATTGGGATTGATAAAATGAATGTATCACTCGATACAGAAATGTATTTAAACTGACATGCCAAAATAAAAAAACAAGGCAGTGTTCCAGAGAATGCAGGGTAGACCTAAGCAAAACAAATGCTTTGTTAAGCTCCTGTGTGTATTGAGACAATCTGCTTAATACAGTCTTTCTTGTGTATTGTATCCAGACTGTACATGGACTTGGGCACTGAGTGTCCCTTGTTACACCCATGTGTACAGAACCACACACACATGATTACTACAAGTGATGTGACCCACTCAAACATATTGCAAAAACTAAGAGACTATTTCGCATGTAAGCTTATCAGAGATAACAGTTATGGGCTATGTGTAAAAAGGCAACAAGCCTGACATTGGACATTGTTTTTATTGGGCATAGAAAGAAGACCACGGCAAATCCTTGTCCTTAGAAAGATACCTTTCCATAGCCTGTACTGTCTCTATAACTTGTTTCTACCAGGGGCGGACTGACCATTTAGGCACTCGGCATTTAGATGCCCCAGGTACCTTTCATAGACTTTTTTGGGTGTGGTTTGAGTTTGGGCAAGGACACAGGGGCCCCATGATTTCCTATTGCCTGGGGGCCCCATGAGTTGTCAGTCCACTCCTGGTTTCTACCCCCCTGACTGTCTTACAACTTCTGTGAATATGCCATATGATTTGATGCCAGTGATTAACCACTTGCCTACCAGGCACTTATACCCCCTTCCTTACCAGGCCAATTTTCAGCTTTCAGCGCTGCCGCACTTTGATTGACAATTGCGCGGTCATGCAACATTGTACCCATATGAAATTTTGATCATTTTTTTCTCACAAATAGAGCTTTCTTTTGGTGGTATTTAATCGCCACTGGGCGCTTTACTTTTTGCGCTATAAATTAAAAAAAGTGCAAAAAATTTGAAAAAAAAAAAAAAGTTTATTTGTTTCTTTTATAAAATTTTTCAAACAGGTATTTTTTCTCCTTCACTGATTTGCGTTGATGAAGCGGCACTGATGGGCACTGATAGGCGGCACTGATGGGCACTGATAGGCAGCACTAAAGGGCACTGATAGGCAGTACTAATGAGGTGGCACGGATAGGCGGCACTGATAGACAGCACTAATTAGGGGTCACGGATAGGCGGCACTGATATGCAGCACTGATAGGCGGCACTGATAGGTGACACTGATGATGGGTACTGATAGACGGCACTGACTGGCATCACTTCTGGGCACTGACTGGCGGCACTGACTGGCACAACCCCTGGGCACTGACTGGTGGCACTGACTGGCAGCACTGCTGGGCTGCACTGGTGGGTGGCACTGGTGGGCAGCACTGGTGGGTGGGCACAGGTGGGTGGCACTGGTGGGCACTGGTGGGTGGCACTGGTGGGCACAGGTGGGTGGCACTGCTGGGCACATGTAGGTGGCACTTCTGGGCACAGGTAGGTGGCACTGCAGAGTGGCACAGGTGGGTGCACTGCTGGGCACAGGTGGGGGCACTGCTGGGAACGGGTGGGCGGGGCTAGTGGGCGCACTGCTGGGCGGAACTTGCGGGTGTCACTGCTGGGCACCGATCATCAGGGCACTGATCATCAGTGCCCTGATGATCGGTGCCGATCCCCGCTCTGACAACTGCCGGTTCTCGGCAGTACTTTCCTCACGATCTGACAGCGTGAGGAAAGTGGAGCCGAGAACCGGCACTTGCATTTCCCTGTGATCAGCGTGTCATTGGACACCGCTGATCACGTGGTAAAAGGCCGGTGGGATCGGCCTTTCACCACATCACGTGATCAGCTGTGTCCGTAGGACACAGCGATCACGGAGATCGCGTTCTGGGAGGACGTCATATGACGTCCACTCAGAACTGGCCGGCCGCGGTGAAGCCGTCATTCGGCTATGCGTGGTCGGCAAGAGGTTAATAGGGTTGGAAATCGATATAAACAATACATAAATGGACACAATTGACTGAAAAACATCTCTGCATAAAAAGCTGAAATTTTGGTCTTGTTGTTAAAATATATGTAAACTCTTCCAGTTTAGTGTGTCAATGTTCTGTCCCTGTCTTTCATTTGTCCTCCTGCAATGTCATCCTGTCACATGGGCGTCCATTGGAGACTAAGGCTAGGTTCACACTTATGCGGTGCGGTACATCGCATGTGATTCGCACAGGAACCGCACTGAATTCCTGTGCAAATCACATGCGACTTGTGTGCAGTGCAATTGGAGCCTTACATTTTGTATGGCTCCAATCGCACTGCATCCGTACCAACAAGGTGCAGGACCCTATTTTGGGTCCGCACTAGAATCAGATCGCATGGGTATTCACATCTATGAGATCCAATTCTGCACATCGCACAGCATTTTGCGGACCGATTTCGGGGTGTTGTTAACTTAACATACACACCCGCATCGGTTCGCATGAACGGGGTGCAAACCTGATGCGGTGCGGAATTTGCACAGAAAACGCTGCATATTCTGCACCGCATCAGTGTGAACCCATGCTAAAGGTGGTAATATCTGCACGTGTTACATAGTCATGGTCCACTGATTTCACCATCAGAAAGAGACTACAAATAGCCTGCAAGAATTCAGCAGCACTAAGATGCAACACAGGTTGCTACATCAGCTGCTCAAACATGTTTTCCTTGAAGAGTTTTGCTGTATTACTTTGAATTATTTTTAACCCATTCAAACCCAGTGTTGTTCAAATCAAGGTTTTATAGAACCCTGATGAAGGGACTCCTGAATTCCCTAAAATTAGTTAGCTTGTCTTTTATGAGTGTAGGCAGGTGCAGTCTGTTGGTGCTCGACCGTAGCGGCAGTGCAGATGGGGGAGGGTGTTTAGAGGAACTTAGTTTCTCTATGATTTCCTCGGTCACAAGGAGGCAGCTTTTGGATGGATTGGATGATGGTGCCCCATGTGCCTCTGGTGGCCATCTTAGGTCAAGCAGAGTCTACTTAAGACTCTGGCTCCTAGGCTTGGCATGTTTTTGTGAGCGGCTAGCATAGAGATAGATTCCTCTTCTGTCAGAGACAGTGCTTAGAGACAGTGAGAGGTTCAGAAGAAGTAGGAACAGTGCAGGGACTACGCCTACCTCTTCAGGCAGCCTTCCTCCTTTACGTGTGGATCAGTCAGGCCGCATTCTGCTCCTCAAGACAATGCTGAGGGATCTTCCATCCTTCAATCCCATGTTCGATCGTTGTTACAGTTGTAAGTGGCTTCAGAGAGGTGTGCTTCCCCGCTGAGCCTGTTTGTCTTATTGAACTTTTCCACAATATATTGCTACCTAGCGCACAACGCTGCACCTCACTCACATGATGAGTAATAAAGGATAAACAGTAATTTATTTGAACTTTTTATTCTTGTTGTGGTGCTCCTTTCTTTCCAAGTCCTTAAATCCCATTTGAAGCATCATTTGGAGGCTTTACTAATGTTTGTGAGCAGCCTACAGAGAGTCATTGCCTTTGACTCACATCCTGCATAGCAAGAATTAAACTCACACCAGATCCAGTACTGCATATAACTAACATGTGGGCTTGAAAATATCATCTTGCTTAGAGGAGTGTTATTAATTCATGAAGTGTTAATACAACTTTTTCTTTGTAGCTCCTCATGTCAACATTGCTGTTGCTTTTGAGACCTTGACAAGTAGTTTGTTTTGAAGACCATCAGACAGAGGAGCATTTCTGTTACGTTGAGTTTCATGTGTTCTAAAAATTGATTTGGGAAATTTATCTGGAGTATTAAATTCTATGTTTTTTTGTGCAATCAGAGGAAAGACACTTGAAAAAGGTATGGATGTTACAGACTTGTTTTATATATGTTTTTTTTACTACATGTATAAAACTTTTGTTTTATAAATAGGCTTTTAATGTAGGAGCAGGGGCAGAGTGACCATTTGGAAACTCGGGCACTGCCCGAAGGCACGGGGTCAGTAGGGGGCCCCATGAGATGCGCTTGGTACCTTTTTCATAGGCTTTTTTGAGTTTGGGCAAGGACACAGGGGCCCCATGATCCCCTATTGTCCGGGTGCCCCATGAGTTGTCAGTCCGCCCCTGTGTAGGAGTATCCATGACTCTGGATTTTGACAATTTTCTAAACTGAAAGAATAGAAGAAGCAGATTGCCTTTAGATACTCTCTCTATGTTTGAAACTCATACAGTTGTATGTGTATATTGAAGCTTGAGCTTGAGTAAACAACAGCAATGCAAGACAATTTTGACAGATGAATGCGTAAAAATGATCTGCAAGCCCTACCTGACAGCCATAAATGTAAGCATGAAATAGTCATATGCAGTATTCCACAATAAACTAAGAAAAATATTAAAAATTCATTTTAATTGTATTTTTAGAACTGAAACCAAATTTTTAAAATCTAATTTCAACCATATTTTTAATGTAAAAATATTGCAACTCTAATAGGAACTAGCAAAGAACAAACATGTTCTTGTCCTGCCTTTAAAAGAAAGAAAATGTAAACCGATCCACACCTATTCTAACCAAAAACTCCCGTAAAGAGTAAAAGGGAACACAGTGTAAATTTAGGCCTTTCATAAACACTGCGACTGGCACACTGCCAGGTGAAGCTATGCAATTACCTGTCCTGGAGTTATTTCAAAACTAGCATTTAAGAATAACACATTCGCAATTGGATGTATGAATTGTGATTAATGTGTTCCGAAAGGCAATTATGTAATTCTGTTCCAAAATGACTCTGCTAGACCAAATGTCCTCTTGTCGTTTCTTGTATTTTCCATCAATATAATAACTGCCAGAATTGTCTTTTTAAAATATGCATGATAAATAGCTTTGCACAGTCTGATTTTTTTCTTCAACAAAAGCTGTCATATTTCATTGCCGAGCTGAACAGTGCCGTGCATAGTAACATTTGCTTTTTTGTAGAGGAATTTTGATTTGCTTGATAGTTTTAGCTGATGAGCCAACTAAAAGATATATTCCTCGTGGGTAGTTTTATTGGTGTCTCTGGTCAAAACCAATATTTCACTTATGGGTTGACACTGATGGCCCAAATCACTCACTGGCTAATTCTCAGAATTCATCCTGCCATAGTCCTTGGCTTCACCCCATCTCACAACAGAGTCTCTCTACTTCTGATACAACAAGAAGAGTCTTGTTTTCAAAATTGAAACTTCATGATAATGGCGTGTGCAGGTTGGAGACCTCGTGCAGATATCTTATCTACAAGTGTTAGAGAATATTCCCTGATTTGGTAGGCCCTCAGACTACATATGTATATTTTTTCTATCTTATAGCAACAAAAAGCTATTTTCCAAGCTGATGTGGTCCAAGCATGTTTACATCATTGTTGAGTGACTAACAAATGACAGGTTAAAGGTGGCCATAAACAATGCAAATGTTTGCATTACCTATGATTTTGGGGCCAATTATAACAACAACAGCAGGTTCTCAGGAGGTGCCTTTTCTTGCATGTGGAATTTTGCATCTTTTAACCAAACAGAGTGAAGGACAAAACTAACAAGTTTGTGCTCTCATTGGTGGCAGGTTATAGTGGCATGTCCAAGCCTCCTCAACTTATTTGAGAATGGGCAGACATCTTCCCTTCCCTCATTCATATTAGGCTAATTTAGTGGAGCAGTTGTTGCTCTCTTTTGGCCATTCTTGATTTCACAGCCTGTAAGTTTGGTTGCTCTCCCCTGCCTTCTAGAGAGTTCTAGAGCATAGAAGTGGACCATGGCAAATAGGTAGCATGGATATTTATGGTGCGACAGACAATCCCTGGAGAGGTGTGCCCAGAGGGTGTCTGAGGTGTCCATAAATAGCCTGAGCTTTAGAACAGCAAGGGTTTTCTGTTAAAGAGATTCTGTCTGTCTGGGTGTTCTACTGATTCAATCTGTTGTTCACTGAGGTCCTAGCTCTGACAGAGCCAGGGGGGCCTACACCTGCAAGTATGTTCAACACCCCGAAACTTCAACTAAGGATTTAGTCTGCACTGCCTCACTAGAAGGCACCTGGTAGAAGCTGAATGGGCATAGTTGCTCCCCTGGCCTCATGATTACTACTTTTTTGTAAGATCCTGGTGACTGTGTACTGCTCTTTATGTCTGAAATGTGCTCTGAGTGTGCTGCCAGCCTGTGAACTAGCGAGGGATAACTTTGGTCATCATTATTTGTGCTGCCGCTATTAGGAAGTTTGCAGTGACTGTGCTTTTGACCATCATCAACAAGTGGCCCTGTCAGGGGTAGTGCAACATAAAAGGGAAATAATCAGGAGAGAATGCGATCAATTAGATTATGAGCAAATTGTGGCTAAATCCAACTTATTTTGCATGAATTGCTGGTGCTGTCTGCTATTAATCTAGTCCTAAGTGAAGCAGAAATATACATACAGTATCTGCTAATAGATGATGCTGGAATTGGATGAGCAAATGTTCTCAGATTTGATATCTATCACCCTAGTTTACATTGCAACTTTAGGGAAAACATTTTTAAATGTATGGCTATGTTTGAGAAAAAAGGTAAAGAAGTTGTCAAAAGTCCCAATATACATAATCTAGCACTAGCATACATGCCATAAACCTTTAAAATAAACCTTTCCTGGGCTGCAATTGCCAATCTCCATGCTACTCATTTGCCTAGTACACTGGCAAATTGGACAAGGTTTGAGTCACTGACCTGGAAGTATAAAGATCTGTAAAGTATTAGAAAAGCTAGACATTCTCATTCACATACTTGTGTCAGGTAAGAGACACAAAGAATTGAAAAAAGAAGGTAAACAAAACAAACTGGAAATAAGCATTGGCAGAATGAAAAGTAGCAGCCTCCATGGTTCTGTTAAGTTTCCCTTATAGGCCCTGGTACATAGTAAAGGGGGTAATATACATTTGTAAGATTTCCATTTTGTTATCAGGACAGAAGATTTTTTAAATCCCATTGGGAAGTGAATTTTAGCTGGTGTCAGTCTCTGGCATCCCCCTGTATAGGAGAGCTCAGACTAGAAGAGGGTACACTAGGAACCAGTTGTCAAGGTCCTACCTTTTCCCTGAGGTTATGTTACTCCATGTGCTGGCGTCCATCTTGGATTCTGCTGTGCATGGTGGGAATCCTTTTTATGCCTTCAGGTCTCTGAGGTCCACCCCCCAGAGGGGCGTGGCTGATGACATATAAGCCTGTGGCCCGCACATGCTCTTTGCACTTGTGTCTTGTGTCTTGGTGTTGCTATTACTCTGTTCTGACTCTCGTGACTCTCCTGGTATTCTGATTTGGCTTGTGACTTGACTATTCTTTGTATTCTCCTTTGATCTGACCCTCTGTTGCTGAACCCGGCTCGTGACCTGTGATTCTCGTCTGCTGTCCTGTACTGTTTTGTCCTGTTGTTGTTGACCCCGGCCTGTCTGACTACTCTTTTGTCTCTTCCACCAGCTACACGCCATTGGCGGCGGCCATTACCGCAGCTGAGGTGTCTCGGGGGCCGCGACCTGGTTCCTGGCTGCGTCAAGTCCATCCCCACCATCAGGGGCCCTGGTGAAGGGCAGCCTGGGACTTAGACTCCGCGCCCTGAGGGACTTCGGTCTGTGGGTGGTGGTTGTCGTCAGCCAGTGCGTTACATTGTTAGGCCTGCCTGTCCGTTCCTCGGCTCCTGCCCTGACACCAGTCAGGTGAGCTGCATGCATATATGATGGCAAGAAATGTGCTGATGGGACAAAGAGCAGAGTAATCAGAGGAATGGCCTCATCAGTCACATACTGCTGTTTAATGGCTGGCTGGAATTCTGTATTTTTACAATGAATGTAGCTGTGCAGGGTCAGGACAAGGGGCGGGCAGGGGGGACAGCTGTCCTGGGCGCTGTTGCATCATGTGAATTGGGGGGGGGGGAGCACCACATGGAGAGTTCCTATTTACAGGCTGACAGGAGTAGTGAAGGTACGTTCACTACTGTCAGCTTAGCGCTGGAAAATACAAGCCAGACCTGGAAAGGAGGAGAGAGCCGGGAGGAGGTGCAGGTTTTGCTCTCTCTCCCCTCTAGCTCTTTCTCCTGCCACTGCAGCTCTCCTTGATTGGGACTGCTGGATTTCCGCTATGCAGTGTTTGTTTACCAATCCGATCATATTCTGGGAAATATTGGGGGTAGGGAGCGGGCAAGCAAACACCTTACAGTAGCAATCTGCAGGAGCCAACATCTGTCCTCACCAGCTGTCTGTCGAAACTGTTAAATCAGCTTCCCCTGGGCTCCTCCTCAACTCTGGTTGTTGAAGGAGGCAAAATTTTTTAGGGGAAGAGGATTTGTGCTGTGGGGTAATTATGGGGGGGGGGGGGGTTTGCTAAGAAGGGTGATTTGGAGTGATTTGTGTTAGGAGGGACAGATTTGTGCTAGGAAGGGAGATTTGTGTAAAGAAGGAGGATTTGGGGGAAGGATTTGTGCTAGTAGGGGGGATTTGTGCTGGGAGAGGGGGATTTGGAAGAGGGGAAAGGATTTATGCTTTGAGGGGAAATTGGAGGGATAGAGAATTTATGCTAGGAGGGGGAATTTAGTGAGGGAGATGATTTGTGCTGGGAGGGGGAATGGGAGGAGGAGGTAAAGATGTGTGCTGGGTTGGGGATTTCAGTGTGGGGGGGTCGTGGATTTGTACGGGAATAGGGGGAATCTTTGTATGGGGAGAATTTTGGTGTTCAAAGGGAATTTATACTTGGGGAAAGCATGCAGATTAGTGCTCAAATTGTTTTGGGAGAGAGGGAGTGGATTTTTGCCGACACATAATGCTCAAAATTTTTTTTCGGGGGAGGGGGCACCATTTGGTACCTTCACCCTATCGGGCACTAGAAGACCTTGTCCTGGCACTGTACTTGCGGCAGACCTATATATTTCTATTTCCCTATTATTGTCATATTCCTTATTGTGAACATTCTTTACACCAATAATGAACACCAACAACTCTGCTTCAGCCTGAATGTATTTTGTAATGTTTATTATAGTTGTGATAATCACCCCCGCTGAGATATTGTCAGCATTATTGGTCTCACCCACTCCACTAATCTCACTTTCATCAAAGAAAGTAGAAAATGGTCTCTCTGACACCCGATCCATAGTTCACTGCACCGCTGAATGGCATAAGCAATTATAAAGAGCGCCTCTTCCCCAGGATAATTGTTAAGCATCCCAAAGCAGGCAAGCAGAGAGGAACATCAATGGCTGATGATCTGGAGATGTACAATAATACAGGTGGGGAATGATTATCTACTTGCAGGCAGAGAGTAAACCTATAAATTTCAGGCATATTGAATTATTTGGATCTCATCTGAAAAGTGCATTGCTTACAAAAGTTTATCAGAAAAATAAACAGAAAAATCTGCAATATATTTCAAAATCACTGCATAAGAAATGCATAACAACAGTGTATTTCTTTTTTTGGAGTTTTTGCCAGGCTGATTTTTCTGAGACAGTGGGATCAAGAGTCCATCATCTCATGTCTGTGGGTACCTTTAAAGTCTGGGTAAACCCGATCACTAAAGTCTTATAAAAAACATGAATGACCATTTTAAAGAGACCCTGCCACCAAAAAAAGTCGAAAAATCCCTGCACGGTAAAGGCATAATGTGCTAGTATGCATTGCATACTAGCACATTATGAAGGACTTACCTCAAAACGAAGCCCTCCAGCTGTCACAGCTCCCCGGGGATTCCATATTCACCTGGCCTTCCTTCCGGGTTCACAAGCACAGGCCAGCTGACTGGCCAAGCCACAATGACGTTACTCCTGTGCATGCACTCAGGAGGCCACGGCGCAGTGCTCTGAAGGAATGGCACAGGAATGCTGTTCCTTTAGAGCGCATGTGCCGAATATCAAAAAGGGTTAATATCTCCTAAATGGTTCATGTTTAGGAGATATTCGTTTTACCTACAGGTAAGCGTTATTATAAACCTACCTGTAGATAAAATTATTAAAGAAGAGTTTGCTACCACTTTAAAAACTTGCAAGTTAAAGCACAGAGAACATCAAGTATTTTAAATGATTACTTGAAGTGCCTTTGCTTTCCGTAAATTATTTTTCTTCATTCGCAATGTGACTTTGAAATTGATAAAAAATTCAGCAACTCCAGTAAGATTCAATTCCCCAGAAATGTCCTCTCCCTCTTTAACATCATAGCTGTGTCTTCTTCTAGGAGTGTCTAATTTCTGTCTGTGCTGGCCTAGCTACTTTACCCCTCCCTTCACTTCCATACATAACCTTTTATGTAACTATTTGGGGAGAATTAAAGGGAAATACTATAGGCTGTCACTTAAGTCTGCTGGGGCTGGTGACATCACATTCAAGATGGTGGTTCCCTGGAGCAGTCTTAAGGTTTTCAAATGTCAGAATGTACAGAAAGGAATCATTTATAGGTAAAAACAAACAATTTAAAATGCACATATTTACATGGGAAGATTTCTGTCATAATGAATGATTTGGCGATAGGGTCTATTCATTTTCTTTGATTTTAATTTAGTAGGTTTATTCATATAAATTCTTTTGATTTTGCCATGAATGTCCATGTGCAGGCACTCCCCTTTACAGGATTTCTGCCTACTAATTATTCTCCTGCGTTGTCACCCTGTTTTACGCACTCCCACTTGGGATTACCTGTGGCTGTATTAACACACATTGCATAGGTATGTACACTTTTGTCACCATCAGGAAAGCTACTTTGAGAAATGTAACAGTTGCTGGAGAGCATGTAGTAAACTGGAACTGGCTGCAGAATAGATGCAGAAAACCACTGTATATACTGTATGTAGTACAAGGATAAAGTGTTAAAATTAAAAAATGGCAGTTGTTTTTGATACAGAGTACACATTTTCTATACACACACTTCTCCAAATAGAGATCTTCTCTGAGTATAGCTCTTTCATGGCACAGGAACATGAATTAATCTCAACAGGAAGAACAGTAAGATAATTACATATTACTGAGAAAATGAAGGACACACTGGAAGTTCTGTATGTAAAACATTGTTTTAAAAGGAACTTGAAGTTAGATAGTTATTGGCAGTTATTGTGTCATGATCAGGCATCAAGCTCAGAGGCCAATGGTTATAGAAGTGGAAAGGCTCACACAGTAAACCAGCAAAATAAATACACAAGCAGAATCCTCTGGCGGGTGATACAGGCCCACTCGAAATGGGGGCATCTAAGCACTAACCAGTCTTCACCAGAGCTCCTGATGGTGGAGCTAGTACCAGGTAGCATTCCTCAAGATCACGCCACCAGGAGGCGAGAAAGCAGGGCTGAGGTAACAGATATAGCAGATATCGATCAAGCAGTAGTATAGTTGGTAAACAAGCCAAAGATTGGTAACAAGTGGTTGAAGGTTGAGATCAAGCAGAAGCATAGTCAAGGAACAAGCCAATAGTTGGCAACAAATAGTTGCAGATTGGAATCAAGTGGAAGCATGTGGGTAGGTTCAGCATGATAAGGAAAGTAATTACACAGAATCCGGTTGTGGGGACTAGAATTTGTATTATAGGAAAGGCTCAGCTCAGCAGATAACCCAGTGGGAGAGCACCACACCAGGGAGACACTTACAGTTCCGTGTAACTTGAGAGCACAGTGGATACGGATGTGACGACATTGTTTGTCTCAGAAGTAAGAATGCAGCCTGGCCGATCTGGACCCAATGGGGAGGCTTCCATAGTAGGATGGTGTGTCCCTAGCCTGTCCTTGCTCACCAGGAACTTTTCCCTGCCACTAGTCACTTTCCTTGTCAGACATGTGCTCTTTCTTTCTCCTATCCACTTTACGGAATGCTTGCCAAAACCTGGGAGCAGAGACTTAAAAGACTCTGCTGACCCAAGATGGCTACCAGGGGTCACTTGGATGCAGTGTAGCCAAGTGGCATTCTGGCTCGAGGGACCAGGAAATCATAGATAAACCAGGTTTCTCCTGACTTTCTCTCCAACTGCAGCACCTCTCCGGTTAACCGCCACTTTCAGTGTAGGAAGCATCCTGCACCTGCCTACAAGCATGGTCGAGGAACAAGCCAAAGGTCAGTAACAAATAGTTGCAAGTTGGGATAAAGCAGAAGCTTATTCAAAAAACAAGCCAAAGTTGGTAATGAATGGTATTGAAGATATGGATTGCAACAGGAGCTTAAGGAGCATGATATTGGCTGGAGAAGAGCACATAAATCTGGCAAACAAGAAGTACCAAACATGGTTTAAATAGAAAGTTCATGGAAGAAGCAAGGGGTTTAAGTTTCACCAGAAACAAGATAGAAAATAAGCTTGTCCAAGGGATCAGGCAGGGACCTGTCCAGCATCTCAGGTGGTTAAGCAGGAAGAGCTACTGCCAGATGCAGCAGAGATCCTGGGCTCAGATCCAGGTCCTGACATTTTGGCTTTTGGCAGGGAGTTGACTGGCAGCAATTGTTAGGTGTCAGGTAACTTCTGACCCCCAACACAGCTATGCTTTGACACAGTAAAGCTGGCCATGATAACCATATATGTTAGGTTTTCTATTACTCAACCCCAAGATGATAGAAATTACTTGATCCCCCCATCCACACCAAACAGCATGGATGGACAAAATCCCGAGATGGCTTTTACTGAATATTCTGACAGATGACACCTGAACAGTTCCTGCATGTGATTGAATTTGTTCCATGTGTGGCCAGCTTAAGTAAAGCCAAATGTGGGAAAGATGAATCTCTCAAAACTGAAAACCCAGATTCATGCAAAAGCCTGATCATGACTATTTCTCTTTAAACTAACCATGTAACCATGTCCCTGTTTCTAATATTTGCAGTTATGTGTGAAATTCCTCAGCAGCAAATATTATAACACTTTATTACTTCCAGAGAAGGTAATTTTTTTCAGCAGTTAAAATAAAATATTTCTTGCGGAACATGGAATAGAGTGGTTTTCGCTTGAGCTCGTTATTGTAGACTAGTGGTGACTTTTCAGGCTTCAGTGCATTACAAAATACAAGCAGTTGTTCTTTCCTGTAGTGGTTACAAGGACTGGTTTGTCTATGTATTTGTAAAACATCTCACACAGTATGGGGGCTCTGCTTTTATAACCTGATAGAGAACATAAAAAGTGGACAGTTAATGGACTCACCAAGGTATGAAGTTTGATAGCTTTATTTTAATCATATTGCCCAATAATGTATCTTCTTTTCATTTTCAAGATAGTTCTCTGTACTGCTTTTCTAACTGGTTGTGTTAGCCAGCAATTCTTACCATAAGGCAAGGTGAGAATTTTTCAGGGGTGGTGTGACACAAGGCCTTTTCACAAAGTACAAAACGTGATACATATACTACCTTGGCTGGAGTGGTTTGGTGCTGTCTTTGGATGTGCAAACAGCCTTTGACACAGTTCGATGGCCATTTTTATGGGAAATGTCTCAGATGGGTTTTGGTTTCAGGTTTATACGCTGGGTACAACTACTGTATGCTAATCCCAGAGCCATATAAATAGGGACATGTCTCCAGCCTTCCCTTTGTGTAGGAGAATGAGGCAGGGCTGTCCCCTTTCACTTCTGTTTGCCTTGGCCATTGAGCCTTTGGCTCTGACAGTTTGGCAGTCGGTGGTGATAGGGGGCGTCTGCGTTGGTTTGCTGGAGGAAAAAATCTCACTGCATGCAGATGATGCACTAGTATACTTAGATGGCTCTGCTGAGTCATTCTCTGGTCTGATGTGTGTGGTGGAGGAGTTTTGGGAGGTGTCAGGACTTTGGGTTGGTTGGGACAAGTCTTTGGCCTTTCCTATAGGCCGCATGGTCCCTTATCATTTTTTATCTACCTCTAAATTACAGCTTTCAACCCAATTTCGCTATTTAGGTATTCAAATTCACTGTGATCTCACTACCTTTGAATCGCCCCTTGTGATGCCCCTTGTTACACACATGGAAACTAGAGTTCATACCTGGGCTACATTACCCTTTAATCTAATTGGAAGGATTAACATTTTCAAAATGATATATTTACCCAAACTTGTATATGTATTTAGGGCCTCGACAATTTTTCTCCCTAGAAAGTAATTTTAAAAAATTGACTCTGTTTTGACTTCTTTCCTTTGGAATGGGTCACACCTGCGAGTAGCCAGGTCCTCGCTTCAGGCATCCAAGGCAGATGGGGGCTTGGTGTGTCCTAACCTCTGTAACTATTTTATTGCCTCCCAACTGGCATATGTGTACAATTGGTTTCGTGACTCCTCTCTTGCCTCTTCCACCATTCTTCTGTCTGCCCAGTATGGTTCTGCAGCCTCTCTTTGGGGCACTCTTCATAGGTCTGTTGTTTCTCGGTGCTCCCACCACTCTCCTATAGATAATAGCTGGCTGGCCTGGCGGGAGGGGGGCAAGGTGTTATCCCCATCTCCTGGGGTATCCCCACAAACTCCCCTGTGGCACAACCTTAATATTCCTGAGCTTCTAGGTCACCCTGACTCAAGTTGGTGGAGTCGTCTTGGTGTTACTCATCTCTCACATGTTTTTATTGATGGTTGCTTTATATCTTTTGATGACTTACACCGTGTTCCAAATTATTATGCAAATTCTATTTAAGTGTCACAAAGATGAAATATTTTGTTTTTCAGTTTAACTCATGGATGGCATTGTGTTTCAGGGCTCTTTTGATCACTGAAAACAATCTCGGACACCTGTGATAACACTGTTCAACAAATTTTTATTTTTTGCCAGTTTTGGAAACAAAAGGATCCATTTCTTAATGAATTTCACATTCTGAGTTCAAATATAACAATGAAATTTGTCAATTGGCTCTAGTTTTTCTGTAAACGGAAAGTTTTCTACTATAGGCGTAATGACTACATAATGCACAATAATTATATAGATAGATGTCTTTCCACAAATATAAAGCAAGTGATATTGACTACATAACAAAGCCTAAATGGCATAATATATTGCATAGGATTACCAAGAAAAATTATAGCCATAAGCTAAGTTGAATCATTTTAATACTTAGGATTCTCACTAGTTTTGTCTTCAGTTTGTGTCGGTTTTGCTTCTCTTGGCTTTTCTCTTGTATTCGAGGAAAGGGCTATCTCTTACAACTGCACGTGACTACACGCTTCAGGTTCTTCCTCACTTGACTCAACCACGAAGGATTCTGGTGCTTTAGGAATTGGTAGCCCCTCTCCATGAGGAACTGGACGTATTGCCGATGGAATATTTGGATAGTGCACAGATAACTTTTTCTTCTTATTTAGCCCTTTTACAATTGGAGGCACCATACAAAAGTAACAATTACTAACATGATCTGTTGGCTCTCTCCAAATCATTGGCACAGCGAAAGGCATAGATGCCTTTTTTCCATTCAACCATTGCTCCAGTGCCGTCCCACAAGAATTGCAGCATATATGTGGTGCCCAGCTCTTGTCCTGGTCTCCTATCTTGCAGCCAAGATACAAGTTGTAGGCTTTCTTAATCATTCCTGTTATCCTCCTTTTTTGTGAGATAAAAGTTATTTCACCGCAGATATAGCAGAAATTATCTGCTTTATTCACACAAGTTCGAGGCATTACTGAGTAGCCTATATAAGCATAAAACGAAATGTAAAGACGCTGTCGAACTACAATCAGCTACAGATACTGCAGCTTTTATGCAGTGAAGTGATGCAATTAAAGGCTAATATTGCATCATCTCAGTATACATGCAATTTTCTATTGGTCACCAGTATCAATTGCGCAATATGCAGCTGAAGTTGCATCATAATTTTAAATGGCTTACGTCATTAGATGGGTGAATATATCATAGAAACTAGAGCCAATCAACATATTTAAGGGTCATTTTCGTTTTCAGCACCCCAAAATTATGTAAGATTAGCTAATTTTATGCCCAAAACTTTTTACCTGTTGAACAGTGAATTAGATTGGCCGGTGAGCCCAATTTAAGGAAAAACTACTAAAGGACGGTGTTCCACATTATTAAGCAGAACACCATTTTCAAGCAATATGGGGAAGAAAAAGGATCTCTGTGCTGCCGAAAAGAGTGAAATAGTTCAATGCCTTGGACGAGGTATGAAAACATTAGATATTTAAACTTAAGAATGATCATCGCACTATTAAGAAATTTGTGGCTGATTCAGAGCACAGACGGGTTCGTGCAGATAAAGGCACATTGAGGAAGATTTCTGCCAGATCCATGCATCGGATCAAGAGAGCAGCTGCTAAAATACCATTACATAGCAGCAAACAGATATTTGAAGCTGCTGGTGCCTCTGGAGTCCCACGGACATCAAGGTGTAGAGTCCTCCAGAGTCTTGCAACTGTGCATAAACCATCTATTCGGCCACCAATAACCAATGCTCACAAGTAGAAATGACTGCATTCGGCAGAAAAATACATGAAGACTAATTTTCAAACAGTCCTGTTCACTGATGGGTGCCGTGCAACCCTGGATGGTCCAGATGGATGGAGTAGTGGATGGTTGGTGGATGGCCACCCTGTTCCAACAAGGCTGCGACGTCAGCAAGGAGGTGGTGTTTTGGGCCGGAATCATGGGAACAGAGCTGGTCAGCCCCTTTAGGGGACCCGAAGGTGTAAAGATAACCTCTGCAAAGTATGTGGAGTTTATGACTGACCACTTTCTTCCCTGGTACAGAAGGAAGAACTATGCTTTCCGTAATAAAATCATCTTCATGCATGACAATGCACCATCTCTTGCTGCAAAGAATACCTCTGCATCAATGGCTGTTATGGGGATAATAGGAGAGAAAGCCATGGTGTGGCCTCCATCCTACCCTGACCTCAATCCTATTGAGAATCTTTGGAGCATCCTCAAGCAAAAGATCTATGAGGGTGGGAGGCAGTTTACATCCAAACAGCAGCTCTGGGAGGCTATTCTGACATCTTGCAAACAAATTCAAGCAGAAACTGTCCAAAAACTCACAAGTTCAATGGATGCAAGACTTGTGAAGCTGCTATCAAATAAGGGGTCCTATGTTAAAATGTAACATGACCTGTTAAAATGTTTAAAAAGTTAAAATGTTGTTAAAAGTTTGATTGAAATAGCTTTTGATTTCAGTAAATATGCTGCAAACACAACAAATGACAATGTTCAGTTCTTTACAACCTATAAAGTGTTTTGACACTTACTGTGTGTAATAATTTGGAACAGTGCATTGGAAGTGTTTTATGTTTAAAAAAAATCCTGTTATCATTAGGAGGTTTGTTCAATAAAATTTGAATTGTACTCTTAATAGTTGATAACATGAGAATTATGCTGACTGTTATTTACATCAATTATTTAGGTAAATGAGAAAAATATAATTTGCATAATAATTTGGAACACGGTGTAAAGACCCAGTATAAAGTGACTAACACATTTTTCTTTGCTGCTACGTCATGCTATACAGGTTTAGTTTGGGACTCTGACCCCCGAGCTTTCTGAATCGTCCCTTAAAATGTTACTGCCAGACCCAGATACAGTGGGGCAAAAAAGTATTTAGTCAGCCACCAATTTTGCAAGTTCTCCCACTTAAAAAGATGAGAGAGGCCTGTAATTGGCATCATAGGTAGACCTCAACTATGAGAGACAAAATGAGAAAAAAAAATCCAGACAATCACATTGGCTGATTTGGAAAGAATTTATTTGCAAATTATGGTGGAAAATAAGTATTTGGTCACCTACAAACAAGCAAGATTTCTGACCTGTACCTTCTTCTTTAAGAGGCTCCTCTGTCCTGCACTCATTACCTGTATCAGTGGCACCTGTTTGAACTTGTTATCAGTATAAAAGACACCTGTCCACAACCTCATACAGTCACACTCCAAACTCCACTATGGTGAAGACCAAAGAGCTGTCGAAGGACACCAGAAACAAAATTGTAGACCTGCACCAGGCTGGCAAGACTGAATCTGCACTAGGCAAGCAGCTTGGTGTGAACAAATCAACTGTGGGAGCAATAATTAGAAAATGGAAGACATACAAGACCACTGATAATCTCCCTCGATCTGGGGCTCCACGCAAGATCTCACCCCATGGGGTCAAAATGATCACAAGAACGGTGAGCAAAAATCTCAGGACCACACGGGGGGACCTAGTGAATGACCTGCAGAGAGCTGGGACCAACGTAACAAAGGCTACCATCAGTAACACACTACGCCGTCAGGGACTCAGATCCTGCAGTGCCAGACGTGTCCCTCTGCTTAAGCCAGTACATGTCTGGGCCCATCTGAAGTTTGCTAGAGAGCATTTGGATGATCCAGAAGAGGATTGGGAGAGTGTCATATGGTCAGATGAAACCAAAATAGAACTGTTTGGTAGAAACACAACTCGTTATGTTTGGAGGAGAGAGAATGCTGAGTTGCATCCAAAGAACACCATACCTACTGTGAAGCATGGGGGTGGCAACATCATGCTTTGGGGCTGTTTCTCCGCAAAGGGACCAGGATGACTGATCCATGTACAGGACAGAATGAATGGGGCCATGTATCGTGAGATTTTGAGTGCAAACCTCCTTCCATGAGCAAGGGCATTGAAGATGAAAGGTGGCTGGGTCTTCCAGCATGACAATGATCCCAAACATACCGCCCGGGCAACGAAGGAGTGGCTTCGTAAGAAGCATTTCAAGGTCCTGGAGTGGCCTAGCCAGTCTCCAGATCTCAACCCCATAGAAAACCTTTGGAGGGAGTTGAAAGTCCGTGTTGCCCAGCGACAGACCCAAAACATCATTGCTCTAGAGGAGATCTGCATGGAGGAATGGGCCAACATACCAGCAACAGTGTGTGCCAACCTTGTGAAGACTTACAGGAAACATTTGACCTCTGCCATTGCCAACAAAGGATATATAACAAAGTATTGAGATGAACTTTTGATATTGACCAAATACTTATTTCACTGTTCAACAAATTTTTATTTTTTGCCAGTTTTGGAAACAAAAGGATCCATTTCTTAATGGATTTCACATTCTGAGTTCAAATATAACAATGAAATTTGTCAATTGGCTCTAGTTTTTCTGTAAACGGAAAGTTTTCTACTATAGGCATAATGACTACATAATGCACAATAATTATATAGATAGATGTCTTTCCACAAATATAAAGCAAGTGATATTGACTACATAACAAAGCCTAAATGGCATAATATATTGCATAGGATTACCAAGAAAAATTATAGCCATAAGCTAAGTTGAATCATTTTAATACTTAGGATTCTCACTAGTTTTGTCTTCAGTTTGTGTTGGTTTTGCTTCTCTTGGCTTTTCTCTTGTATTCGAGGAAAGGGCTATCTCTTACAACTGTCCAGCAATAGTCAGCAAGCATTGATGGGCTCCATTTACCTTGATATCTTCTTTCCATAGCTGCAATGTCTTGATGGAAGCGCTCTCCGTGTTCATCACTCACTGCTCCACAGTTTGGTGGGAAAAAATCCAGATGCGAATGTAGAAAATGAATTTTTAGAGACATGTTGCAACCCAGATTTCTGTAAGTCTGGATGAGTTTTTCTACCACTTTCTTGTAGTCTGGTGTTTTATTGTTTCCAAGAAAATTTGATGTCACTGATACAAATGCTGTCCAGGCAGCCTTTTCCTTTCCACGCAACAGAGAAAGAAACTCATCATCATGAATAAGTTTACGAATCTGTGGCCCAACAAAGATTCCTTCTATTATTTTTGCAGCACTAAGTGCTGGAAATTTGCTAATCAGGTACTTGAAACCTGCTTTATTCTTGTCCATTGCCTTAACAAAGTTTTTCATTAATCCCAACTTGATGTGTAATGGAGGTAATAAGATCTTATTGCTGTCTACAAGTGCTGGATAGTTAACATTTTTTTCTCCAGGCTGCAATGACTGGCGTAATGGCCAGTCTCTTTTGGCATGGTGCATTTCTCTCGCACGACTGTCCCACTCACAGAGGAAGCAGCAGTACTTAATATATCCACCTTGAAGTCCAAGTAGGATAGCAATCACCTTCAGGTCACCACAAATCGACCATTGATGTTCATCATAGTTGATGCACCTTAAAAGCTCTTTCAAGTTTTCATACGTTTCTTTCATTGAAACTGCGTATGCAACTGGAACTGACGGCAGCTTATTGCCATTATGGAGCAAAACAGTTTTAAGACTCGCCTTTGAAGCATCAATGAACAGCCTCCACTCATTGGGATCATACAGTTGCAAGAAAAAGTATGTGAACCCCTTGGGATTACGTGGAGTTTTGCATGAATTTGGCATAAAATGTGCTCTGAACGTCATCTAAGTCACAACAATAGAAGAACACAGTCTGCTGAACATAATACTACACAAACATTAGATGTTGCCATGGTTTAATTGCACATAACATGTAAACATTCACAGTGCAGGGAGGAAAAAGTATGTGAGGCCCTAGCTTAATGACTTCTCCCAGAGCTAATTGGAGCCAGGAGTGAGCCAACCTTGACTCCAATCAGTGTGATGATATTGGATGTAATAGTGGTGTGACCCTCCTGCGCTCCAAATGTGTGTTTAAAACAAACTAAATAGATATATGAACCCCAAACAGCTGCTAGCATTAAATCATATACCAGTGATCAAGTAAATATAAACCATATAAATGCTGCGCTACATTCAAACTTATTTAAGTGAATGTGGAATCCAATAACTCAAATCAAAATAGTGACAATAATAATGAAAATAAATAATATGTGCTTAATGATAACAAAATTACCAAATAAACCACCCAAACTGATGAAAAAGCACAAACTTAAATCTATACGTATGTGCATGAGAAATACACATACATATATTACAACGTGTGATGTAATATATGTATGTGTATTTCTCATGCACATACGTATAGATTTAAGTTTGTGCTTTTTCATCAGTTTGGGTGGTTTATTTGGTAATTTTGTTATCATTAAGCACATATTATTTATTTTCATTATTATTGTCACTATTTTGATTTGAGTTATTGGATTCCACATTCACTTAAATAAGTTTGAATGTAGCGCAGCATTTATATGGTTTATATGATATTGGATGTGTTGCTAACAGCTGTCCTGCCCTTAAAAAACACACACCTGTTTTGGGTTTACTGGTTTCAAGAAGCACTGTCTGATGTGAACCATGCCTCGCAGAAAAGAGCTCTCAGAAGACCTACGATCAAGAATTGTTGACTTGCATGAAGCTGGAAAGGGTTACAAAAGTATCTCCAAAAGCCTTGATGTTCATGTGTCCACGGTAAGACAGACTGTCTACAAATGGAGAAAGTTTAGCACTGTTGCTACTCTCCCTAGGCGCGGTCGTCCTGTAAAAATGACTGCAAGAGCACAGCGCAGAATGCTGCATGAGGTATAGAAGAATCCCAGAGTGTCAGCTAAAGACCTACAGAAATCTCTGGCACATGCTAACATTTTTGTTGACACATCTACAATAAGGAAAACATTAAACAAGAATGGAGTACATGGGAGGACACCACAGAGGAAGCCATTGCTGTCCAAAAAGAATATTATAGCACGTTTGAAGTTTGCAAAAGAGCACTTGGATGTTCCACAGCACTACTGGCAAAATATACTGTGGACAGATGAAACCAAGATTGAGTTGTTTGGGAAGAACACACAACACTATGTGTGGAGAAAAAAAGGCACAGCACACCAACATCAAAACCTCATCCCCACTGTAAAACATGGCGGAGGGAGCATCATGGTTTGGGGCTGCTTTGCTGCCTCAGGGCCTGGACGGATTGTTGTCATTGATGCGAAAATGAATTCCAGAGTTTATCAAGGCATTTTGCAGGAAAACGTACGACCATCTGTCCGCCAACTGAAGCTCCGCAGAGGATGGGTGATGCAACAGGACAATGACCCAAAGCATACAAGTAATTCAACAAAACAATGGCTGCAACAGCACAGAATACGCCTTCTGGAGTGGCCCAGTCAGAGTCCTGACCTCAACCCGATTGAAATGCGGTGGCATGACCTTAAGAGAGCGATTTGCACCAGACATCCCAAGAATATTTCTACACTGAAACAGTTTTGTGAAGAGGAGTGATCCAAAATTACTCCAGATCATTGTGCAGGTCTGATCTGCAACTACAGGAAACGTTTCGTTGAGGTTATTGCTGCCAAAGGAGGGTCAACCAGTTAAGTCCAAAGGTTCACATACTTTTTCCTCCCTGAACTGTGAATGTTTACATGTTATGTGCAATTAAACCATGACAACTAATGTTTGCGTAGTATTATGTTCAGCAGACTGTGTTCTTCTATTGTTGTGACTTAGATGACGTTCAGAGCACATTTTATGCCCAATTCATGCAAAACTCCACGTAATCCCAAGGGGTTCACATACTTTTTCTTGCAACTGTAGCATACGCAGATGGCTGAGATTAAACCATGAACATTATTACATACAGCAATATCACCTTCCTGGACGAAGAATGGGATCAGATCTTTCTGACGATGACGGTAGAAAGACGTACGAACATCACTTGCTAGGAGATTCCACTGTTGTAGTCTTGACCCCAAAAGCTCTGCCTTGTTCTTCGGAAGATCCAGGTCTTTGATAAGATCGCTCAATTCCACTTGTGTAATGAGGTGTGGTTCAGTGGGTGTGGATGGAAGAAAGTCTGGGTCATGTGAGGTTGACGGTTGATGACTACACGCTTCAGGTTCTTCCTCACTTGACTCAACCACGAAGGATTCTGGTGCTTTAGGAATTGGTAGCCCCTCTCCATGAGGAACTGGACGTATTGCCGATGGAATATTTGGATAGTGCACAGATAACTTTTTCTTCTTATTTAGCCCTTTTGTTGGAGGCACCATATAAAAGTAACAATTACTAACATGATCTGTTAGTTCTCTCTAAATCATTGGCACAGCGAAAGGCATAGATGCCTTTTTTCCATTCAACCATTGCTCCAGTGCCGTCCCACATGAATTGCAGCATATATGTGGTGCCCAGCTCTTGTCCTGGTCTCCTATCTTGCAGCCAAAATACAAGTTGTAGGCTTTCTTAATCATTCCTGTTATCCTCCTTTTTTGTGAGATAAAAGTTATTTCACTGCAGATATAGCAGAAATTATCTGCTTTATTCACACAAGTTCGAGACATTACTGAGTAGCCTATATAAGCATAAAACGAAATGTAAAGACGCTGTCGAACTACAATCAGCTACAGATACTGCAGCTTTTATGCAGTGAAGTGATGCAATTAAAGGCTAATATTGCATCATCTCAGTATACATGCAATTTTCTATTGGTCACCAGTATCAATTGCGCAATATGCAGCTGAAGTTGCATCATAATTTTGAATGGCTTACGTCATTAGATGGGTGAATATATCATGGAAACTAGAGCCAATCAACTTTTTTTAGGGTCATTTTCGTTTTCAGCACCCCAAAATTATGTAAGATTAGCTAATTTTATGCCCAAAACTTTTTACCTGTTGAACAGTGTTTTCCACCATAATTTGCAAATCAATTATTTCCAAATCAACCAATGTGATTGGATTTTGTTTCTCATTTTGTCTCTCATAGTTGAGGTCTACCTATGATGCCAATTACAGGCCTCTCTCATCTTTTTAAGTGGGAGAACTTGCACAATTGGTGGCTGACTACATACTTTTTTGCCCCACTGTATAGTAAAGTTGGTCACTACCTTCTATGCCTGTCTCCAGGCAGCTGGGACTAACCCTTTTCATATTGCTCTTCATAAGTGGAAGGTGGTGCTCCGTGGGCTGCTTGAGGAGAGTTGGGAGGAGGCGGCAGAGGTTTGTTTCCAAGATCTCATCAGCACTGCTGATAGGTTTACTCAATTCAAGTTCATCCACCATCTTCATTGCACCCCGGTTAGGTTGGCCCATATGGGCTTTGGATCAGCGGCCTCTTGTTCCTGTTGTGGCCTTTGGGGTGTGGATTTGTTGCACATGTTTTGGGCCTGCTCTTGCTTCGTACTGGCAGGACCTCTTTACTTAAAAAAAAAATTCTCTATTTGCCGGTTCCACATACACCGGAAGTTGGCCTTTTGGGTATTTTGAATTATTTTGGACCTCAAATGCAGCCTAGAATATTAATACATATGCTTGTTTTATTCTAGAAAACCTGTCTTGTTAAACTGGAAAAAAGTGTCACTTCTGCCGAATGGTTAATCTTGACCTGCCTAAAAACAAGCTGATCTACAAAGGTAGGGCCTGCCCTAAAAAGTTTACAAAAATCTGGCAACTCTGGCTGGACATATCACACTCTTTCTGGGGGGATATTTCACTATCACAGTCACCGTCGCAGGGTTCTACAACCTGAGAGAGGTTGTTATTTTTTGATGCTAATGTAGTGGCGGCTATGGGCTTTTTATCTCTCCTGTCATTTATAAGGAATAGGAGGCGCATGTGTGGATGTGTGGTTGTGTGAGTTGTGTGTGTTTGGTTGTGTGCACAATGGAATTTTGGTTTCTTGTTTATCATATTTCTATACGTAACTGTCACTATTTTTTTAAACAGGCTCCAGGTAGCCCTGGCAATAACCCGTTCACTGTTTTTTTCCCTTTATGTAAACCTTACTCTTATGTTCTTAGTTTGCGGCTCCTGTTGTTGTTTATTTTTCCTTTTTTGGTTACCGTAACTGTTTTATGAAAACAAACTAAAAAAATAAAAAAAGTTTCATTCGTGCCAAATAGAATGTCTCCTGCAATACCTTCTACCCACTGTGGCCCTCTCCTCTTGTCCATTCCCAGAATGCTTTGTTTTCTGTGAACCATTTACTAAATGCAAGGCATTCTGTGAATGGACAAGAAGAGAGAAGGGTGTATAAACAATACTATAGCTTCTGTGAATGGGAGCCTCAGCAGGCTAGAAATATAGTGAGTTAGCCAGCCTGCAACGAACCAAATTAACCCTGTTTAACAGTTCACGGTAAAACAAGGGGTTTAGCTTGCACACATTTACAATATATGCATGCAGCACTACCCCCTAGAGGGCCGCTGGATTTTTGGGTCCCCTATTCCTGCACAGCCATGCAACACGCATTTACTACTTGTATCTTCAGTCAATGACCAGTCCATGAGCTTGTTTTTGTTGTTTTATGGAGGGGAAAACAACTTGGATGGGGATAAGGGAATATGGGATGCCCAGCTTGACTTGGTAGAACAATCACAGGACAAACATCCTTCTCTATGTACACAAAAGTATTCAGATCCTGGACTGTACTCTCTCTGAAATACCACCAGTATCTAAAAGATCAATAGCAAAGGTTCCTCTTTAGGAGCTCTATATCCCTTGGGTAAAACTCACAAAGTCCCAATACATTTCAGAAAATACCAGCCCACCTGGCTGCCTTGCAAAGTGTACCAGAGCAAGGGATTTAGGTTGACAAGCTGTATATTGCATCTGGAAGCCATCTCCTGGGGGTGTAGAGGTACTCACATTGTTCCTTGTACCCTCTTTATTTAGATAAGACTGCTGTTCAGGCTTTCTGGTGTGCTAGTCTTCCCATGCTAGATTGGGTTTCTCTTGAATCAGACTGCAGGGTAGTTAAGATTCCTTTCTCCAGCTTCCTCTCCTTCCCTCCTCAGCTTCAGCCTGGAGGCAGAGATCCCCTTCCCTGAGGTCCCCTCCCAGGCTCCACAATCTTCAGCACAACATCTTCCACCCAACCACAGATGAGACTAACTCACTGGCCAGACTCTTCAATACTTATGAGCCTATCTTACCACTCTACCAGGTCTCCTGCCTGGGGACTGGTAAAACTCCCATAAATATTCAGATCTCTGCTTCTGTACACAATTCAGTTTGTTGCAGGCTGGCTAGTAAGTGAGCTGGGCATTTTTGTTTGTTGTTTTTTCAAATTTTTAAATGCATCACCCTTCCATGTGCTCCTTGCTGTAAAGGCCAGTTATAGGTTGGGGTGGTTGCCATTTGTATGTACTAGAAATATAGTGAGAGCTATTCCATGTGTAAATATTCACTTTCACTCTTGCAGTCAAATTTGAGAAAACCCCATTACACTGTTCAACAAATTTTTATTTTTTGCCAGTTTTGGAAACAAAAGGATCCATTTCTTAATGAATTTCACATTCTGAGTTCAAATATAACAATGAAATTTGTCAATTGGCTCTAGTTTTTCTGTAAATGGAAAGTTTTCTACTATAGGTGTAATGACTACATAATGCACAATAATTATATAGATCGATGTCTTTCCACAAATATAAAGCAAGTGATATTGACTACATAACAAAGCCTAAATGGCATAATATATTGCATTACCAAGAAAAATTATAGCCATAAGCTAAGTTGAATCATTTTAATACTTAGGATTCTCACTAGTTTTGTCTTCAGTTTGTGTCGGTTTTGCTTCTCTTGGCTTTTCTCTTGTATTCGAGGAAAGGGCTATCTCTTACAACTGCACGTGACTACACGCTTCAGGTTCTTCCTCACTTGACTCAACCACGAAGGATTCTGGTGCTTTAGGAATTGGTAGCCCCTCTCCATGAGGAACTGGACGTATTGCCGATGGAATATTTGGATAGTGCACAGATAACGTTTTCTTCTTATTTAGCCGTTTTACAATTGGAGGCACCATACAAAAGTAACAATTACTAACATGATCTGTTGGCTCTCTCCAAATCATTGGCACAGCGAAAGGCATAGATGCCTTTTTTCCATTCAACCATTGCTCCAGTGCCGTCCCACAAGAATTGCAGCATATATGTGGTGCCCAGCTCTTGTCCTGGTCTCCTATCTTGCAGCCAAAATACAAGTTGTAGGCTTTCTTAATCATTCCTGTTATCCTCCTTTTTTGTGAGATAAAAGTTATTTCACCGCAGATATAGCAGAAATTATCTGCTTTATTCACACAAGTTCGAGGCATTACTGAGTAGCCTATATAAGCATAAAACGAAATGTAAAGACGCTGTCGAACTACAATCAGCTACAGATACTGCAGCTTTTATGCAGTGAAGTGATGCAATTAAAGGCTAATATTGCATCATCTCAGTATACATGCAATTTTCTATTGGTCACCAGTATCAATTGCGCAATATGCAGCTGAAGTTGCATCATAATTTTGAATGGCTTACGTCATTAGATGGGTGAATATATCATGGAAACTAGAGCCAATCAACATTTTTTAGGGTCATTTTCGTTTTCAGCACCCCAAAATTATGTAAGATTAGCTAATTTTATGCCCAAAACTTTTTACCTGTTGAACAGTGTTATTTGTGTGTTATGTACTCGCATTCACACAGCATGCCTAAAAATTTTTCTTTAACCACTTGCCCCCCAGCCACCGCATATAAACGGTGGCAGGGCGGCACTCGTAGGCAAAAGCACGTTTTAAAACGGCTGCCTTTAAAACAGGTAGGGGGCTCGCACGAGGCGCGTGCCCGCCCTACCTGTCCCGCGGGTGTCAACAGCGGGTGTCAGCTGACAGGTCACGGCCGGTTTTTACCGGCCGTTTTCCCGCGATTGACGGTGATCGCTGACACAGAGCAGGGCATTGTTTACACACAGCCCTGTTCTGTGTCAGTTCTCTGACAGCTTGTGAGAAGCTGCAGAGCTTCTCTCCCGTGATCAGCTCCCCCCCTCCCCCCCCCCCCCGTCCAGTACACACCCCTGCCCCCTAGTAAAACACTCCCCTTACACTGCAAATTCTAAAAATGTTAACCCCTTCCTCCCCAGATTAGTACAGTTTCAGTGTTTTTTTTTTTCACTGATCACTGTATTGGTGTCACTGGGGATGTCAGTGACCCCAAGTCAGTTCCCCCCCAGTGTCAAAATGTCCGCCGCAGTCCTGCCATAAGTCGCTGGTTGCCGCCATATGTCGCTGATTGCCGCCAAAAGTCGCTGATCGGCGCCATTATTAGTATAAATAAAAATTAAAAATTTCAGTATCTTTCCCGCCATTTGTAAACGCTATAACTTTCACGTAAACCAATTAATTTACACGTATTGGGATTTTTTTTTAGCAAAGACATGTCGCAGAATGCATTTTGGCAGAAATGTATGACTAAATTAGATTTTTGCATTTTTTTTTTACTGGACATGTTTTATAGCAAAAAGTCCAAAATATTGTTTTTTTTCCTCAAAATTGTCAGCCTTTTTTTTATAGCACAAAAAATAAAAACCGCACAGGCAATCAAATACCACCGAAAGAAAGCTCAATTTGTGGGTAAAAAAAGGATGTAAATTTCATTTATGTACCGTATTGCATGACCGCGCAATTGTCCGTTAAACTAGCGCAGCGCTGTATAGCAGAAAAATGGCGTAAATTGCAGTATTTATACCATAGTTTGTAGACGCTATAACTTTCACACAAAGGAATCAATATACACTTATTGGGATTTTTTTTACCAAAAACATGTAGCAAAATACATTTTGGCCTAAATTTATAACTAACTTTGAGTTTACTATATATTTTTTATAGCTGAAAGTAAAAAATATTGTTTTTCCTCAAAATTTTTGGCCTTTTTTTGTTTATAGCGTGAAAAATAAAAAGCGCACAGGTGATCAAATTACACCGAAAGAAAGCTCTATTTGTGTGAAAAAAAAGACGTAAATTTTGTTTGGGTGCAGCATTGCATGACCGCGCAATTATCAGTTGAATTAGTGCAGCGACGAGTAGCAAAAAGAGGCCTGGTCATTAAGGGGGGTACCGTATTTTTCGCTCCATAAGACGCACTTTTTCCCCCCCAAAAAAGGGGGGAAAATGTCAGTGCGTCTTATGGAGCGAATATAGAGCGGCCGGTCCGGTATTTCCACCGCCACCGTGCAGAATACCGGGCCGGCCGCTCAGCTCTGCAGCGGGACCTTAAGGAGAGGACTGCTGACCTTTGGGGAGGTGGGGAGCGGGTACCTGAATTGGACAGGTACCCGCTCTTACTTCTTTGTTCTTTGATCTTACCTGTTCCTCTATCCAGCGGCACGCTGTCTTCCCGGCTTCTGTAGTGTGGGCACTGGGCATGACAGCCGGGTGCCAAGTGCGCATGCGCAAGAAGCGGTGCTTTTTGTGAATGGTAAGGCGGTACCTGGGACACATGACAGGTCCCAGAAGCCGCCGGACCAATCACAAAGCGCAAGTGCTTCTCGCTCATGCGCACTGGGCACCCGGCTGTCATGCCGAGCGCCATTACAGAAGCCGGGAAGACAGCGCGCGGCTGGATCGAGGAACAGGTAAGATGAAAGAACAACTCCACGGAAGAGGGAGCGGGTATCTGTCAAATTCAGGTACCCGCTCCCCACCTCCCCAAAGGTCAGCAGTCATCCCCTGTACTATCCACAGTCTCTGGTCATCCCTGTACTGTCCGCAGTCTGGTCATCTCTGTGCTGTCCGCAGTCTCTGGTCATCTCTGTGCTGTCCGCAGTCTCTGGTCATCTCTGTGCTGTCCGCAGTCTCTGGTCATCCCTGTACTATGTCCGCAGTCTCTGGTCATCCCTGTGCTGTCCGCAGTCTCTGGTCATCCCTGTACTATGTCTGCAGTCCATTAGTTCAGAATTTTTTTTTCCTGTTTTCTGCCTCTAAAACCTAGGTGCGTCTTATGGTCAGGTGCGTCTTATGGAGCGAAAAATACGGTAAATCCTCAGGTGCTCAAGTGGTTAAAAATGTTTCTTACTATTTAGATGTCATAGCCAACTGCAATATTTTTTTGAACAATGTTAGTGTGAGACTGCCCCACGTCTGTCTTCATGAACATGCATAGCAAGAATCCCAGCCTCCACATCTTTAACCCTTTGTTAGATAGTGTTCAATTGAAGTTACAATTGATAATGAAGATCTGCCTGCACGGTACAGACAGGGTTAATTATGGCAAACACAGCTGCCCAGCCCCCTCACAAACAGAGAAAAATAGCTAGGAATTTTCCCTGCTGGAGTCAAATCAGAACATAAATGGATATCAAATATACAGATGCAAACAGGTGCGAGGCCACATTTATCCACCCACATTTAGTCAGACCCACATTTAGTCATTTTGTTTATTATATTTTAGGAAGTAACAGAATCAATTATTTCTGCTTTTGCAGTCAAATTGGGATTACACCTTCTTTATATTTGTTACATGGTACCATTTACATAGCATAAAAACTGTTTAAAAACTTCTGCTTACCTTTTTGCTAGTGGTACCCTTCTGTGTAATATTAAGGAAGGGGCTAGGCAGTTTTGTTTACCATAGCCCTGTTTGTACCGTATTGGCAGATCTCATTTCCAGTTGTAAACTAGATATGCAAACTCTTTGTCCTAAGAAAGGATCAAAGCATAACTAAACTGTATCTGAGCACCACAAACTGAAAAGGTTATTCAATTAATTTTTAATATTCAAAGCAAACTCCCCCATCCATCCCTCCATCCATGTCTCCATGCTTTATTTTGTAGAGAAATAATTTTGAAAAACACGCCCCTACAATTTCTAGCTGCGGCTATCTTGAGTATAGGCAGGTGATTCATATTGAATTTACTTCCTGGAATCCATCTTCCCTTATTTCAGGCATGCAGGCACAGGAGGGTGTGCTTTGCTGAGAAGCTTCTTTTTCCCTAGTAAACAAATGTAAATGAAGGCCTATGGGATGCATACCATCATTTTGGCCTAGACTATAAACCAGGTGAATAAATGTAAATTAAAAAAAAAAAAGTTTTTCCGAACATTTTCAAGTGCCTATAGAGTCCTATGTTTAGACCTGCTCCAAAGAGAAACCTAGGAATGTGAGATATTTATTTATTATTTTTAGGTATGCTGTGTGAATGGGAACTCATAGCAAACTCAAAGTGGGCTTTCTCAAACTTGATTGCAAAAGTATAAATACACCTGGGATGCAAGCATCTAAAGTGCAACTTTTGAAATGTCCAGACTGAACTAAACACACAAAATCAAATTCTGCAATCTGCTTTTAAATAACCTTATTGCTTGCACACAAAGCATTTACATGTTTCTTGTTGCATGTTAAATCTTTAAAGTAGACTCTGTGACAGAAGCACCATCACTATTAATGGTTTCAGTTTTACACTTATATTCACCCACAAGCTTGCCCTTAACATATTCCAATGTCAGTTTATCATTTGGATGTGCATCAAGTGCTGTGACAAGCGTTTCATAACTTTCTGGTAAACTTGCACAAGATGAAAACATGAAAATCTTTTATTTCTACTTCTATACCTCTCAGGTGTTCAACCATTTCCAAGGTGTGCCTTATGTAGTCTTGCATCTCCTGGCCTTTCATCAGCTTGGTTTGGTATAGCTTTCTAAAGAAATACAGTTTATTACTGAGATTAGCTCTTTCATGCACCTTTTGTAATCCTTCCCACATTTCTTTAGCAGTTTCACACTTACATATATGTATGATTTGATCATCTTCTATTCTAAGATCGTGATCTGAGCTTTCTGATCTTTCTCTATCCACTCATCTGAAGGGTGTTCTGGCCTGACTTCATTTATACATTTCCACGTACCTTCTTTTATTAGCAGCATTTTCAACTTGAATTTCCAAAACTGGTAGTTCTGGTTTGTCAGGTTTGAAAATGAAAGCTCTTCTGCACTTTTTGATGAGCTCTGTAGTAGTGTACATTGACATGGGGCTACAGAGAGTTAACTGAAGTTTGGTTTATCTGTTAAAGTGTACACAGTGCTTGGCCATCTCTGAGTTGGGAGTCCACCTTAGGATTGAGTTATTTCTGAAAGCGACCCCCTGCCTTGTGTTGGGGCATTGATGAACACGGCTCAGTAAGGTACCCCATTTTTAAAGGCAAGTGACCCTGTCCAAGGTGCCTAGCATCGACCAGAAGAACCCATCCCGAGGTGCACCACTTATGCTACCCACACTTGGTGCCCAACAAGGAGGGGAACATGGAGGACGTATCACCCACCTAACTACTACAAACCACTCTAATTTTACCTTCCCCTTTGCCCCAAGATGGCAAAATTTCACCCAAATCCCTTAATTTTCAACAAAACTTTAGGAATATTAAAAGTCAAATTTTCCTTATCCCTAAGGGTAGACTTTGGAGGAAGAAGATTTCTCATTGTTAATACAAGGAGGAGTAAATATACAGAAATCCCCCTGCGCTCCACAGAACCTAGTGAGTTAGCTGCTATCACCTAATTCTCTATACCGCAAGATATGTAAAACAAAAATAATATAAGTGGTGAAGCGCTCAACTTAAATAATCAAAAACTAGTGCATAATCCCCATATATAAATATCACATCCCTAGTGGTATAATGATACCCAAATGATAACTCTTAAGCTATGCAGATATACAAATAATAATAATATAAATAATAATGAATGAAAAACTAGTGCAATATCTTCATATATACATAATATATCCCTGGTGATATAGTGATAAACAACTAATATCTCTTAGACTGTGCAAAAGTGATACTAAAATACAATTAATAATACCAATTTACATGAAATATTAATTACAATAAATTAAATAGTGATGCAAGGGTCGAATGTGGAAGGTGAGGGGGCATTTCTGCTATTGAGGGGAGTCACGTCAAGATTTTCACAAAGAGCACTATTGTAGCATGGAGTGACATTATTTGAACACTTTTCTATAATTTTGCACAGTGTGGCATCACTATTTAATTTATTGTAATTAGTATTTTATAATACAAGGAGGAGACCCAATCATATAAAACATTTCAACTTTTCTTTTAAATTCCCATCAGTTTTACTTCAGTCTATTATTCATCTATAAATAAATATCAGACTAGATCACAATTTTGGGTGCAATTAATTCAGGTAATTCTAAAGGATTCAAAGGCTTTAACTGCCGTATATGTTTTCTTTGATCAGTGGTTGTTTGCGCTGGACATCTTTACAAAGTGATATTTAGATAGTTTATGACAGTACATCTGGATCATTATTACAAAATCAAAGAATTGGAATACGTGGACCTTACAAAATTGTAAAAGTATATGTGCCAGGATAAAAGGGATATACTGTCTTCCAAAAAAAAAAAATCCATGTTCCATGCTCAAAATCTGAAGGCATGCTTAGTCTCACAAGCAAAATAAATAGCAATTTTATTACACATTCATGTTGCTGTGGCAACTGGCTGTAATGACACAGACACAATGATGCCTTTGATAATGGAAAACAGAGATATTGCAGAAGGTCTTGTCTCACTTTTAGCTGACTTGCATCCATGTTTATTTATAACAGGCACTAAAGGTAATCTTGTCCTTATTTTTTACTGTGATATTGCACCTGAACTATAACGCTGATTAGAAAGAAAATGCCAGGGCAGAAATAGAGTGTTATATAAAATAAATGGAGTACTACATGGATGGGTCATTTGGCAAGAGTTTTGATCTTCCCAACTCTGCTGTACAATGTAAATGACATTTAATTGTTTGACAAACCGATATTGAAAAAAAAAAAGATATATATGTATATATATGTAAACTAAAGGAGGATGAAAATAATTAAAAAGAAGATGAGGATATGAGAAAAACAAAGTAAATCCAATTTTTATTGCTTTTACACAAAAACATGCCTAGCTTTGGATGTATCCAAATTACAGAACTTGTATAATGCAGTATCTTCTAGGTGTATTATGATGCTTTTATCACTAACAAAAATTGCAGATTTCTACTCTGATTCTCTGTGCAGAGGCTGCCAATAATTTAAAAAATATCTGAATATATCAGTGCATTTGTAGTTATAAAGTCCAATTTTTTTTTGTTAGCAAATAACTGTATTGAAAAATAGACATAGGACATGCACTTGGAAGTTATATTACAATATATCAGAATACATATCAGCTTGTAAAAGCAAATTAAATGCCATGAGCAGAAATGTGTAATAATTCAGTATCCTGAGACATAAGGGATAAGATGTCGTCATTAGAGTAGCTCCAAATGCACACCATCAGGTTTAAGATCCATTTGGTAGATATATGCCACAAAATAGTTGCCGGTGGGTTAATTTGGAAGGATAGAGGGTTGAGGATGAAAGGCTCTACATTCCTAGCTTCCAGTGGTGAGAGCTGTAAGTGTGAGGTTGGAGAGAGTGGAGAAATTAAAATGGCAAGAGAAGAACAGAAAGGAAAATAAGAGAAAAAGAACGGCTCCAGGAAAATTTTTTTAATTTAAATAGTGCATTGTGCATCAATTACGCCTCTGTCTTGATTTCAAATACTTCTTCCTAAGCCATCCTGCTGTGTAACGGATCAAAGTCACAGTTTTGTTTATGAGCAAAACTAATATCCTGCCTTGGGGACCAGACGTTTTTCCCTGCTTGTTATCTTCTTGGGCACCAGTACCCCCTTCACCCCTGTGAGTTCTCCTGCTTCTGGAGCCTATGAGAGGGGACCCAGCTATTGGATATGTTGCTTCCACTAAAAAGGCAAGGAAAAAAAAAAGGAAACATGCACATCAAGCAGGCAGTGATGTGGGCATGCAAAGAAGGACCCTCAGTTAAGTTAATGATTTAAATAGGATTTTTAGTTAGAAGTAGGTGAGAATGAGGGGTGGGATGGTGGTTGCTATATCCTGGAGTTGGGCTTTATGGAGGAATGATAAGAGAATGAGAAAAAGGATTGAATAAGAGGGGATCCCCTCATCTTCATCTTGTGCATGCGCCATATGACACTTGAATCCATACAAATTGATCAGTACACCAGAGAGCAGCAGAAAGATCCTCCTTTTATTAATCCATTCACAGGGATACAAACTCACAGAAAAGTTGATGCGTTTCTGCCCTAAAGGGCCTTTTGTCATAACTATAGCCGTAAGATGTTACATGCATGTAGTGTTTTCCCCAGAAAACAAATTTAATTTTGTATGGCACAGGAAGTAAAAAGTAATTAAATCAGAAAAACATTTTAAAAAGTGATTGCCATGTCAATGTTTTGACATTTAATGGTCCATTTTGGGATGCATGGAAATAATGTAATGTTTGTATATAAAAAAAAATGCAGTGTCTGTGTTTAGTGGACAAAGGAAGCAGATAGCACCAGAGAAAATTTGCCCCATTCCCCTCAGCGTATGTAAAGTTATATAGGTGCAGTGCTAAACAAATGTTAACATCAAAGATTATATAGCATTAATCAGTGAAAAGACCTCAGTGCAAATGAAAATTATTATATAGAACGAAATTCACAAGAAAAAATTAAATATGAAAATATAAGACAATCAATAGTCCATATATCAACGTATATAATACGTCCACCAATTCCTGAACATATGATGCAAAAGTTCTTCCTTAACTTAATTCAAGACTTGTGAATTACACTGTGAAAATCCATTGTTCCAATCTTCTAAGCCAAGGGTCTCCAAACCTTTTAAAGAAAGGGCCATTTACTGTCCTTCAGACTTTAGGGGGCCGCAGTGTGCCCATTGAGAGTAAACAATGCCCCATCTTTGGTATTGGCGGAGAAATAGTTGGTGTCAGTGGAAGGAATTATGCCCCATTGTTGGTGTCAGTGGAGGGAACAGTACCCCATTTTTGTTGTCAGTGGAATAAATTACACCCCATTGTTGGTGTAAGTGGCAGGAATAATGCCTCAAGGGCCAGATAAAGGCAAGCAAAGGGCTGCAATTTGGAGACCACTGTTCTATGCTAAGAGAGATTGTGCTCTGATCTTTATTGTCTTTCTCCATCCACTCGTCTGAAGGATGTTCTGGCCTGACTTCATATATACATTTCCATGTACCTTCTCTTATTAGCAGCATTTTAATCTTGAATTTCTAAGACTGGTAGTTCTAGTTTGTCATGTTTGCAAATGAAAGCTTTGCTGCAGCTTTGTTATTGTCTGTTTTCTTTTATTCTGCAGAAGTCTTTTTTTCTGTTGCTGTATCTTGCACTTATTTGTTGTAGCAGGCTTCTGCTAATGGGCACATAACCTGTTAGAGATTCTGTACATACTGTAGCTCTAAAGAACAGACAGTCCACTTGTGTTTTTCTGTTTGCTTCACTGCAATCAGGAAACAGGAAACTATTCAGAGAAAAGATATAGGATATACAGTACCATAGATGCAGCTACAAACATAAACACTGCCATCTACTGGTTGAAAAATATATCTCTACCGAATACTGATGTTGAAAAAAATATATGAACACAGTATTCCAACATTTTATTTGCATTCTAATGCATACATAATTGTTTAAACATACAGTATGAATAATTTTATTATTAATTATTAATTGATTATTGATTATAATTAATCATGAAAGTTCTACTTACAGGTGAAAATTTTCCTAGCATGCTCATATTAAAATAATTTTGATTTTTCCTGATGGACGACCATACTCACTGTTAGAATTTAGTTTGTTTAAATAAGAAACAAGAAATATTTTCCAATCCTCTCCTTCCATTTTTCGACTCACTACAGCTATAACATTTTTATAGATTTATGATCATTAACTTTTAGACAATTGAACAAAGATTTAAAAAAAACTCTCTTTTCAAATGAATAGAATTGTGTATGGCTAGATTAAAGTAAAGTCTAAATCAATTGCAAGGTACAAGCTCATTACTGCAGAAGAGACATGCACTGTCTCTTTATAAAATAAAATAAAACTACCTGCCTGCTTCTTTGGAATGCACACTATTCTTGGCATGGCAACTGTGTCCTAGGATAATTGAACTCCTGCATCTGAGCAAGAGTTATGTCCCATGACAGCCAATCAAGGCGACTGAAGTCTGACACCCAAAAGAAGCCAGGGAGAAGGTGCTGGCAATGGTGGCAGTCCTTGGGGTCGGCAAACAGCTGGAGCAGAGGTAAGTATTGCAGACTTTAGTTCCATTTTAAAAGAGAAGGATGGGGTTGGGAAAAAAATATATACTCACCAAGGTGGATGGAGCATTGGTCCGATACTGCAACCAGTGGCGTTGCTACGGGGTGCGGACCGCACCCGGGTGATACCTGCCACCGGGGTGACACCCAGGGCTGACACCAGCATCAGACGGTAGGACACCAGGCTTGGAGAGGTAAAATCCCTGTCTGTTCCCTAATGCTTCCCTCTTTTCCCTATTGGGCTCAGCGTGACACATGGGCGGAGGGGTTGTGGTCTCTTTGGCCAGCACATGGCTGTCCTCAGATGAAGAGTGGAGGGGACACAGGTGGATTGCTTCTGGCAGAATGTGTGCTCAGGTAGGGGGACCATGTAACTCCTGGACACATCAGTGAAGGTTATGTGTGGGGAGGGGGTCAGGAAGGCAGATTGAGCAGTCAACTTCTCTGGATCGGATGAGGAGAGGGAGAGCGGCAGGAAAGTTTGCTGTGATGAAGGGAAGATGGCACAGGCCATGGACTGAACTCCTTCGGACACAACAGAAGATGACAGTGGGGACACTACTCCTTATTGTGCCGTGTGGACTGTGCAAGGGGCTAGGAGAAGAGTGCTAGAGGAAGGAATATCTGCAAGACTCCGGGGTAAGAGCCACTGCTCTGTTTAAATCCCCCCCCCTCCCATAACCACCAAGGCTGGGGGGAGGTAAGTTAACATTCACTCTTTGACCACAAATGCAGAAGGGGGGTTGGTGGGTTAAAATGCCACTATCTTGACCAGCAATGCAGGATGGGGATGAGGGTTTACTTTCACTGCCACTGCCCCTCCCTCATTGGTGGTCATATTGGTGAAATTTTAACTCATTATTCCCCCTTCTGCATTCGTGGTCATACAGCAAAAGTTAACCCATCTCTCCCCGCATTGGTGATCATGGGGAAATAAATTTAAATTCCACTGACCACCAAAGTGGTGGTTGGGGTTATTAGTACTGACACCAATGTTGAGGGTTATTTTTACATTTACTGACACCAACCCATGGTTTTAGTATTGTGTCAACTGACACCAATGCAGGGGTTTATTATTGCAGCCAGTGACACCAATGCAGGAGTTTAGTATTGTGTCCAGTGACACCAATGCAGGGGTTTATTATTTCGTCCAGTGACACCAATGCAGGGGTTTATTATTGCAGCCAGTGACACCAATGCAGGGGTTTAGTATTGTGTCCAGTGACAACAATGCAGGGGTTTATTATTGCGTCCAGTGACACCAATGCAGGGGTTTATTATTGCATCCAATGATACCAATACAGGGGTTTATTACTGTGTCCATTGACACCAATTCATGGGTTTATTATTGTGTCCATTAACACCAGTTCAGGGGTTTATTATTGTTTCCAATGACACCAATTCAGGGGTTTATTTTTGCATCCATTGACACCAATGCCATTATATGCAGTGTTATATGGGAAACAAAAATTAACTCTAGTGACGCTACTGGTTGCAATTGTCCCCCGCTGCTTCTAAGATTGAGAACTGAGAGACCAAAAACTGCTTATTGCTCAGTTCTTAGTGTTCACTGAGCAGAGTGCCGGTGACTGTCAGTCTCTGGCTCTCTGCTCTGCTTCTCCAGCGCTCATTGGAGTACCAGGCTGTACAGGGGGTGGGAACTGTTGGTTCAGGCTTCTGGGTACATCCTGACCATATGGTTGTGATCTTTCCAGCGCCTGGATCAGCTCTGTGATGAGAGCTGACAGCGGGCTAAAGCAGTCCAAACTGCACTCCTGTGATCCATAGGAGAAATACAGACAAAATAGCTTTGGCCATACATCTCCTTTAAGGTGAAATGATTAGAGATCTGAACATTAGAAGCTTCAGAAACTAGCAAACTCTTGTAATTTCAAAAACATCATTTCTGTTAAGCAATACCAAATACTGATGCAAAAAATGGATAATGGATGCTATTATAATCAGTACTAGATACTCAGCAAGGTTATATGACTAACTTATTATGCTTTAAAAATCCACTGCTTGACATGATGATCCTCATTATTTTGCTTGTTATTTAAGGAAAGGTTTGAAAATAAATAAGGTAAGATCACAAAGTAGACTCAAGTACCTATCAGACTGTGTCTTCCAAACTTCATTTCATGAAATGAAGCGACCCTGGCCAGTTGTTTATGTCCAGAATGTATGTGGTTAAGATTCATGGCTGTACAATATTATATTTGTCTTCCTCATTTGAAAATGCACATTACTGATTCCAATCAAAATTAATGAGCCACAGAACATTGATCATAAAATAATACCTTTGAGTTTATTTCGTATTAGCTGACAATGTGCCCATTATTTGCAACAGTAGCAGCTGCCATACTGTTAGATAAAATTAAGTTTTTTTGTTGGGTAAAGTTGGGCAAACAACACAAATCCTCACTATTATTAAACCTCAAAAACACAAGAGAATTTAAAGTGGTTTTAAACCCAAAAGCAAATATTATATTGCAAATTACCAGTTCTTAGATGTGATGGCTGCATTAGTTTTCTTTTTTAGGCCTTCTTTCCTTTATTTTCACCTGACTATCCTGCCAGGAAGTCAGCTGTTTTTCACCAGAACAAGCTCCCTGGCAGATGTGGCAGTGAGTGGGTTGGGCCAAACCATTTACCACTGACAAGAGGGCTTACAATGGTTATCTTTTATTTTTTATATGTAAAACCTTTATCCTAAAAGGAAAAAAAAATGTTAATGTAACTGCTTAAAAAGTGAGCTGGAGTTTGATTTCAATTTGTTTGGTGTATCTAAATTTGCAAGTACATCTAACACTCCTCTCCCCCCAAGACTGACAGTGATGTTGTCCAAATGTGTCTCTGTTGCTACTTCGTCCAGAGTGGGGAAAATAAATTAGGTAAGATCACAAAGTAGACTCAAGTACATATTAGACTGTGTCTTCCAAACTTCATTTCATGAAATGAAGCGTCTTCCACACTCTAATACAGGAAGTGTGTTACTGGCCAGATCACCAGGTGAACACAGAGGGAAAAAAACTAAAAAAGAAAACTAATGCAGTCATGGTAAGACACAATATATGAAATTTTTGGATTTGGGTTTAACCGCCGACCACCTGCCATATAAGTTAATGAATGGAGGGCAGCTGTTCTCTCGTTCTGGGAGGATGTCATATGACATCCTCCCAATCTAACTGTGCGTGCACACCCTCGGGGACGCATGTCGCGGTGATTGGTGCTGCGCTGTGTCCCTGGGACACAGCAGATCACCGATCACTGTAAAGAGCCAATGAGGTTGGCTCTGTCATGTGATCAGCTGCGTCCAATCACAGCTGATCACATGTAAATAGGAAATGCCGGTTTTCGGCAGTCCTCTCCTCCCGCTGACAGCTCATGAGGGGAAATCTACACTGATCATCAGTGCCACCTGTAAATGCCATCAATGCCACATACCTGTGCACATCAATGTCACATATCAGTGCCTACCAGTGCACATCAATGTCAAATATCAGTGCCCATCAGAGCTGCCTTTCAGTGCCGCCTATCAGTGCCAGTCAGTGTCGGCTATCAGTGCTGCAAATCAGTGCCTATCAGTGCCGCTTGTCAGTGCCACCTATCAGTGCCAGTCAGTGCCACCTATCAGTGCCAGTCTGTGCTGCCTATCAGTGCCAGTCAGTGCCGCCTATCAGTGCCAGTCAGTGCCGCCTATCAGTGCCCATCAGTGCTGCCTATCAGTGCCATATATGAGTGCTGCCTTTCAGTGCCCATCAGTGATGCCTGTCCATGCCCACAAGCAATGCCTGTCGATGCCCATCAGAGCCTATGAGTGCCCATCAGTGTCAACTATCAGTGTCCGTCACTGCAGCCTCATTATCGCACATCAGTGAAGGAGAAAAATTACTTATTTACAAAATTTTACAGAAACAGAAACTAGGAATTTTTTTTTTTTCAAAATTTTCAGTCTTTTTTAGTTTGTTTAGAAAAAAATAAAAAACCCCAGTGATGATTAAATACTACCAAAAGAAAGCTCTGTCTGTCTTAAAAAAAATTATACAAATTTTGTTTGGGTACAGTGTTTCATGACTGCACAATTGTCAAAGTGTGACAGCGCTGAAAGCTGAAAATTGGCCTGGGCAGGAAGGGGGTAAAAGTGCTCAGTAGGCAAGTGGTTAATACTGCTTTAAGACCTCTGGGCTGGCTGAGGTATCATGGCATCATATAAACTGAAAGCTGAACTCCAGGAAGATAAAAAATAATGCAGTTCTGTATTCATACTGCAGGGCAAATGACATGCTGATAGGAGGAGAAAATAGATTGACAGAGACATGAGCTCATCAGTCTCATCAGTTCATTTCACCATGTAGCCACAGGGCAGGGGTGGGGAGGACATCTGTAAGTGGAATGAAATTGCAGCAGAGAAAGATCAAATCTCCTCCTCGTTAGACAGGGCTGTGCTGTGGAACAGAGCTGTGTAAATCTCAGGAATGGGTGGAATTAAATACAAATCATTTAGCAGGTAAAACAGCTCTCATACAGCGTTTATATCTCTACACAATTTATTTTTATTTTTGCAATATCACAGCATGGTGAGTACAGATTGAATAATGATGCTTCAGAGACATACAGTAGATAAGACACCCTCATTTTACATATTGTTACATATAATGAATACAGCAATTGACAAGACGGTATAATGTCTGACATAGCATTTTAGTATTATCATACAACTGTAAGATATCAAGTCTCCTTTTATATTTGACAATGAAATGATCTAGACCAAACTTTTTCTTCCAGGGTGCCTTCAGATTTCTTCAGGATTGCTTTGGCAAAATGCCAAAAAATCGCCAAAAAATCATATACAAGTTAGCAGGTGGATGAAGGCCACCTTTTAGTTACACCAAGCTACTGGTTTTTATTGGGCATCATTAGAACCTTCTAATTGTTGGTGTCCTAACAATCAATGACGCCATCAGTTGATAAGGCGGACATCGGACACCTGCACAGTATCCTTGTTTGGCCCTCCCCTGCCCCTCTCTATCAGCACTGGGGTCACATTAGCAAAGTAAGGGGGAGAAAATGAGGGAGAAGAAAAACAATAGAATACTAGTCAGTACCAGTAAGCAAAGGTGTCTTTGCTTTGGAAGAATAAATCAACTCAAACGTTGGGTGTCCTGCTGTATGTGTGCGGATGCTGCTGGGTTATGTAGAACTATTTGTTTAGTGTTTTACATGTTATAATCGGGTGCCTTGAGATTGTGCATAATTTCAAAGGGTGCCTTGACTGAAAAAAGGTTGAGAAACACTGATCTAAATGTTAGCAGTATAGTGCTGTTCCATGTTAGCCATTGAATAATGCAGAAAACTTGGAGTTGGTATGATACCTTTATTGGATAGCTTAAGCTATTAAAAATTCAAGCTTTCAGGATAACTTATATCCCTTCATCAGTCATCCTTACCAAGAGCAGTGTACCCTGCTTTACAATGGATGGGTAGTGTGACGGTATGCGGCATCAGACACCAGCCTTTCTCACCAACTCGCGACCGAAGGACCAGCCAATCTCACACCGCGCTGTCACTTGCGTAACAATGCCACTCTCAGTTGCGCCCTGCACAAAGATTTTCCAGCTCGCGGGACCACAATCTATGTGCCAGCAGCCTGAGAGCGTTTTTTACTGGGTCAGGTTAATTACGCAATTAACTCTTCACACTGCCACCACCACTTTTTACAGAGAAGGAGGAAACTCACAAATCTTAGCAATAACACTATGATATTAGTATAAGCGTCTGTAACACACTGTCACCGCAGACAGATGTATTCAGAGGATTAGTACATACAGCAGCACCCTTCAGAGACAGGGATTCTTTACTTTGCATTAAAAGCTTTAGAGACAGTTCCACACTTTTCAGAAAATAGGATGTATTACTAAAAAGGTCAAAATGGTGCAATTAAAATATTTACAGAAAAAGAAGTAACAAAGACATAAAGAGAGCAACAAAACAACAGAGAAATAACAGAAAGAAGTTCAGTAGGCAGAATACTTGCAAAAGTCCTTGGTTTGAGCAGAGTCCAATCGTCCAAACAAAGGCTGCTCTGGCTCTCAAGACTTTTAGGTGGTCCCTGATCGATGTTAAAGGAGAGCTCCTTTTTCTCCAGGCTGTCAGTGTTTTTCTATCATCTCAAAGGGGTGTCTCCTGAGAACAAATGACAAATCCTCCAGTTTGGGGATGGGTGTTAGGCGGTAACCAAGGTTATGACCAAATCCCTTACAATTTCATTCTAAGGTCAATAACCTTCAATAGGCACAGGTAGCATCCTAGCAACTGGCGGATCAATATTTAGAATTATGTTCCGAACGCACAGATACTAAACTTAGCATATCTTGCCACTCTGGATAAAAGAGACTGCTCAATGTTCTTTTGTAGGTTCTAACCTAGGGATCTAAGGTGTCATGTGACTCATTAAAATGACCTATCCGAATATGTACTTCATATTAAGGTGCCCAGTTCCTGCTGACGTTTATGAACTTGTATGAAAAATGACTCATGTAGAATGTAAGTTTTATGGCACACTCTAGCTCTAATGGCCTGACAGGTCATGACTGACTGAGTTATTGTTTTACGATCGGGCAGCGGAAAGTAGTTTTTCAAAGAAGATACCCTGGGACCAGACCAGCTAGTGGTTTACATCCATGGAGCTCATACAGCTGTGCTCATCTAGGATAAGTGGCCTTTTGACCTCCGTTCACCCACAGCCTCACATTCCATTCAAAAGGGAGGAGGGAGGACAGGAGAGACAACATGGCCGCGACCTAACAAGATGGCTGTCAGTATCCATGTCTCTATGCGCACAATTGTCGCAGGTAGGGGTAAAAAGGGATAGGCAATAACAACAGTAAAGCAAAGGGAACAAATGAAAAAAAAAAAACTTTAGAAGGCATGTGTGAAGCCAGCTCTGCAGTGACAGGCAGGAGTGGCTTTAAGGTCCTGGAGTGGCCTAGCCAGTCTCCAGATCTCAACCCCATAGAAAATCTTTGGAGGGAGTTGAAAGTCCGTGTTGCCCAGTGACAGCCCCAAAACATCACTGCTCTAGAGGAGATCTGCATGGAGGAATGGGCCAACATACCAGCAACAGTGTGTGCCAACCTTGTGAAGACTTACAGGAAACGTTTGACCTCTGTCATTGCCAACAAAGGATATATAACAAAGTATTGAGATGAACTTTTGATATTGACCAAATACCTGTTTTCCACCATAATTTGCAAATATATTCTTTCCAAATCAGCCAATGTAATTGTCTGGATTTTTTTTCTAATTTTGTCTCTCATAGTTGAGGTCTACCTATGATGCCAATTACAGGCCTCTCTCATCTTTTTAAGTGGGAGAACTTGCACAATTGGTGGCTGACTAAATACTTTTTTGCCCCACTGTACAAGCCACGCTGGTAAAGAGCAGAAAGAAGTTGGAATGGTTTATTAAAAGTACAGTTTATTAGAAGTTCGGTAAGGAGCTTGGAGCATCTATGGTGAGGTGATACTGTACACTTGGTGGATACTTCTATGAGTATAATGGGAAATGCACAGTTAATATATTATGATAAGAGTGGCTTTCAATCTGAGAAATACTTTTTGAAAACAGTATACTGTAGCACTATATTGGTATTTTGGATTTTGGGTAAAACCGAATGGATCTTCAGGTAAGACGATCATTGAAGTACCAGACACAAGGAGACACAGAGTTTAAGTGAATCTGAGAAATTGGATAAACACCTAGTATATGAAGAGTAAGGGTAGATAGAAGAACACTGGTCAACAAATACACATACGGTTATTATAAATGGAAGCACACTGGGCAGGATTTGAGGCATGGTGTATTGAGCATACTACACTATGCTATATTTCTTTTTTGGAGATCAGTGCTTAGGAGACAATATTGAATGTATCATTTTGAGAGCACTGGCCACTTCTATCATGTATTGTATATTAGAGAAATAGGTGCAATTACTACCATCTGGGTTCTGTGTGCGCCACCTGTCTAGCAGAACAGAAAGAAAAAGCACTGGAACACATGTGGTGTGAACTAGCAGAAAAAAGAAGGGTGAGAATATATTCCAGAGTTTATGGGGTCCATGGTTAGGCCGTGGGCGTCATATTTAGATATCCTGACTTATAAGCAGACATAATAAACAAACAATAGTTTGAAGAAATCTTTGAGTGAACTGTGAATTTAAGTTCTGCTAATGGAGGTCAGGTGTGCAGCCGCAATGTAACCACTCCACAGTACTGAATGTCTTCTAAATAAAATAGTCTAAGCATTCAAGGAACAGGCTGTAAATAGGGAGAGTTGAGAGAACATGATGCCTGGAATCTCCAAGCAATGTGGATAGATTGTTACGGCTATATCTACGCATTACAGATGTGGTCCTCAGTAATGCAATGCAGCACTATCAGTAGTTTTCTATTCTACTGAAGACAATGCATTCTTCGAAAAACATTTTGTATAACTGATTTTGTGGCAGTCCTAATTTACAATGCAATATCTGACATACAAAGTATACAGTACACTAGACCATATGGCAATCTAGTAAAATGTGAAAGTCACATCAAATTAATTTCAATTTATCTTTAGAATAATAAGTAAGAGCAACCTGTGCTTTGCCTATTCAGGATAAAGGAACAGGTTAAATGTTATTGCGGTCCAACCATTCTGCTTGGCTACTGGTGGTAAAGAATTATACCTGTCTCTTCAGGAAATGAGTATATTACTCACTCTCCTTCCTCCCATAGGTCGTGACTGGTGCTTGTCATCTGGCCGCTCATCTACTCAGTTCTATCACATGGGGGAGAGTCCATAGCCTTGTGTAATTTCCAAGTTCCAAGCACGGGATTTCCTCTCTTTTTTCCCAGCTGCCAAATGGAATGGCAACAATATGAAAGGAAAGAAAGTATGTGCATTTTATCAGGAAAATATTAAAGTGGAAGCAAACCCACTTTGGTAACTTTTACCTACAGGTAAGCCTTTAATAAAGCTTACTCATAGGTAATGTAAACATATCCAAAACGCATACCATTTAGAAGATATTTACTGTAGAAGCGCAGATGATGTCACTGGCTCATACACACTATGCAGAGCCGTGCCGTGACTGAAACTCCCTTCACTCATGACTGGGAGTGACGACATCGGCAATCAGATGGCCACAGCTCGCAAACCAGCAGAAAGACCGGGTGAAGATTGAAACTTCAGGGAGCCATGACAGTACTCTAGGAGGGCTTTGTTTTCAGGTAAGTCATTATTAATGCACTAGTATACGATGCACACTAGCACATTATGCACTTAACTTGCAGGGAGAAGATTTTTTAGATTTTTTTTGGACAGTTTACTACCACTTTCTGCTTCTTATGGAATCCGCAGCTGGAGTTCCTGGCTTCTTAGCTTCAGTGAGTGCCCCCATAGGATGCCACTTCCTATGGGGGAACTCGTGTGGGCTTGAACACACAGACAGCATAACTTGGCCCCTCCCCTTGCTCCCTCATCACTGGATTTGATTGACAGCGGAAGAAGCCAATGGCTCCAACTGCTGCCTCTGTGCCTGTGAGGAGAGAGAGAGAGGAGAAAGAGAACCGCTGCTCTTGGGCACAGCACTGGATCGAGATCAGGCTCAGGTAAGTATTTAGAGAGGGATGGAGGATCCTGGTCATCAAAAAGAATGCATTAAGATAAAAAACTTTAAGCCTTTAGAACCACTTTAAACCTTAACTCTAGGTAGATAAAATGAGGTACACATTAATGGAGCAATGTACAGTAGTAATTAGTACATTATTGAATAATGATGCTGTGGGCACTCTTTCAAACTGCTGTCAGGGGCAGTAAAAACAGGTGGCTGAGGTCACCTAGAGTCTAAAACACAGCCAGAGGAGCACAGCCAATGCTTTGTGTTGCAGCCATGGCAAATTGAATGCAACATGCCCAGATGAAGGGTAGCACTGTGTTGTGTTGCAACTGGGAGTCAAACATTTGACATTAACCCCATTGTAAATTGCTGCTCAGTAAAAAAAAAAAAAAATCCACTACCTCTCCTAAACTCATCCCTAAACACTTACCTGGTTCCTTCTCACCCCTCTGGCACGGTCTCTGGCTCCAGCACCACTCCCATCACTTCCTGATTTCATGGGGGAAAATGATGGCAGCCAAGCCATATGCTCTTGCTATGGTTAGTTAAACATTTGCTGTATGTAGAAGCGGTTGCACAGATCTGAATGCAGACTGTGTGTATTTGGAAGTGCGGGTGCTCCTGTATGTCAAATGTTCACATTTGGCTGTGTCTGGCTGTGTCCATGCAGCTGCTGTGTCTGCGTCCACCTTTATAGACTGTCTGCACATAGCCTGGTGCAGATACAGGCACAATAACAAATACAGTCTGCACGCAGAATAGGTGTCAATGCCTGTCTGAATGAAGTCTTAATTAAAAAAAACTGTTCTAGACAACGAAAACCAATTTGTAAGGAATTTTTTTTGAGGAAAAATTGCACCTGTTTCAAAGTTCTGTTCAATCCACTGTAGGGTCTGACTCTGTGTTTTTTCCACCCCCCTTCCTCCTCCCTTTTTAAAGTGATACTAAATTCTTGTTTTAAAAAAATAAATAAATAAATAAAATAACAAACATGTCATGCTTACCTGCTCTGTGCAATGGTTTTGAGCAGAGCAGCCTGGATCCTCCTCTTTTTGGGTCCCCCGCCAGCGTTCCTGGCCCCTCCCTCCTGTCAGGTGCCCGCTAGAGCTCTGCGTGTCCACTCACACACAAAACCGCGGCCTCGACTCACTCCCTCCCTCTCCTGATTGGCTCACTGGCTGTGACTGAAAGCAACAGGAGCCAATGGCTCTTGCTGCTGCTTCAGCCAATCAGGAGCGAGAGTCCTTGGAGAACTGAGGCTCTTGTGGACATCGCTGAATCAGGATGAGGCTTAGGTAAGTGTTAGGGGGGCTGCTACACACAGAAGGTTTTTCACCTTCATGCATAGAATGCATGCATGAGCCTTTAGAACCACTTACCCTGTCCATGTTCCTGAGCTACCCTCCATGTCTCTATCTGACACTGAGCCCCGGTCCTCTTCTGGGTTGAATAATGTCCATCATCATTAAAACCATTACCATTAAAACCACTTCCTCTGATCCCAGGCCATCATGGACATGGACATACCAACGGATGGTGTCAGTACACAGCCTAGGCTCACTGGAGAAATTCACTGTAGCTTTGAGGGCTGACCAACACTCACACTAGAATACTAGAGAGAGGAACCTGCTTACCATGTGACCAGCCAGAAAACACATGGAACAAAGATTTGTATTCTTTACATTTTTAATACTATACTGCAGTGAGGTGTTCTGGGAGGGGATAGGTAAGAGGACCGTGTGGATAATGGGAAGGTTACTCTTAGATAGGCTTTCATTCTACACTTTGGCTGATGTGTACCTTTAAAGTTTGATGCAAGAAACAGGGAGAGTATATTGGATTCTGGTGATCTACCCAAGAGCCTAACTGACTGCAGGATAGAGGAAACTTGAAGGTGATGAATTCCTGCCAGGTTTGAGAAAATCAATTAGAAGAATTGGCTCAGGAGGTGCCAGAGCATATTGACAAACATCTTTTTGAACTAGCATCCACAAATATTTCTGACTGCACAAATATGTAAACACTGTGTCACTCATTGCAGACTGCAGACAAGTGACTGTCATATTTCCACTCTTCCAGGAACTTTTGGATGCCTTCATAGCAGTGTTTTCAAAATTCAATTAAAGCCAATGATATCGTTTTGATTATGTAGATGAATGAAACATAAGGGATTATACAAGGGCTTACAAAAGTCTCATATTAAGCTCTCTTGTCTGTTAAATTTTGATTTATCCCTTTGTGAATATTCTATGCACATAGTCAGGGACAGAAAGTAAAGCATTTGTGCTCAGACTCAAGAAGCATATTCATAATATTCCATAGGTGATAGAAGGCTGAGACCGCATGAAAGGGCACACTTAGATTTCAGAGGGTCTTGCAAGAATACATGACCCCATCTCTCCTAAAAAAAACACCTTGACTATGGTGTGCATAAAAATGAAGGCTCAGTATAGCCAAACATTATTCATATTTATGTCTTTGTATCTGGGAAGGGGAAGAGTGGACAAACACTGTCAGCACCAAATTGTCTAGAATATGGTACTACAAGACATTGGGGTTTGAAGTGTGACCCAATGGCCACAGAGGGGGACACAGGCATTTATCATCCCTGGAATTGTCAAATGCTTTAGATTTTGATGGAAGGTGCATCATGGAGTGAAGTCAAGAGACTAAGGCAGCTGGAAAGGTAAATATAATAGTTCTTCTATTGCAAGGACCAGCCATTTTTGCATTTTCCACTTTCATAGAGCTGCTTTAGCACATGTATGCAGGAAGGTGCAGTCCGTTTTCTCCAACGTAGGTGATGCTCGACTCGAATGTTACCACAGTCTGGAGACTAATTCTAAGAGAAACTTGGTTTCTCTATAGTTTTCTGGGTCAAATGGAGCAGAGTTTCCAGTTGGCTGCACTGCAGCCATGTGACCCTTGGTGGCCATCTTGGGTTAACAAGGTCTATTTAAGCCCTAGCCCCCAGGGTTTGGTGTGCTTTGTGCAAGTGGCTATGGTAGGGAGAGAGACCCTGCTTGTCAGGGACAGTAACTAGCAGCAGGGAAAGGTACCTGATGAGGAGGGAAAGGTTAACAAGTTTTTCACCTTCTGAAGTCTCTCCTCTTGGGACCGGACAGGCCAGGCTGCACTTCACCCTCTGAGAAGACGCTGTCAGAAACCTCTCCTTAGCCACATATCAGTGATTGCATTGAACTGTGAGTTATTCCCCTAATGGCGCTCTCCTTCTAGGATGTTTGTAACAATGGCAATCTGCTTAATAATACAAGTTTCACATTTTTCTACAACCGGACAGTGTGATGCAGATAGTGTGTTCACTGTCTGCACCAGGGGCGGACTGACCATTTGGAAACTCAGGCACTGCCCGAGGGCCTGGGGTCAGTAGGGGGCCCCATGAGATGCCCCTGGTACCTTTTTCATAGGCTTTTTTGAGTTTGGGCAATGACACAGGGGCCCCATGATTCCCTTTTGCCCGGGGGCCCCATGAGTTGTCAGTCCGCCCCTGGTCTGCACCACCTTCCTACATGTACATTGCTTTTTCTAACATACAATATATTACATTGGTGTTTCCCACACTTTTCTCAGTCAATGCACCCTTTAAAATTATCTTGAGGCACCCTATTCTAAAATATAAAAAACAAACTAACAGTTTTAGACAATGAAGCAGCATCCACACATGTAGGATGCCCAACATTAGAGATGGGTTAGGCTGCTTTCACACTGATCCATTTTTATTCTGCTTTTGTGTTAAAGAAAGCATTAAAAAAACGCATGCCCATGTACAGCTATTGAAATAAATGAAAAACGCAGCAAAAATGCATCAAATGCACCCACATTGTGTTTTAGGTGCGGTTTTTTAATCCCATGTATTGTAAAAACGCACTGCATACGCAGTAAAAATGCAGCAAAAATTCATACACATTTTGCTGTGTTTAAAAGTAGCCTTATGTTTTTTTTTACAATGCAATTATATGTTCGCACACTGGTACTGACTAGTATTTCAGCATTTCTCTTCTCCCTCAGTCTTCCTCCCTCCACACATCACACAGCTAATGTGATTCCAGTGCTGGGGAAAAAGGGCAAGGGAGGGACAAACAAAGATGCTGAGCAGGCGTACACATTATAACCAATGGTTATATCTGGGTTAATTGGACTGATAACAGCAAGGCAGCACACGTCCTCATATGAACTAGAAAGATGTTTTCATATCAGAAAGAATTGATTTTTCATGTGCCACACCATGTAAACATTAAAATACACATCTCTCATAGAAAATATAACCAATCATATTAAACAATTTAAACCCCCTAATGTCATAGGCATGTTCCAAGTACCTACAATAATTATTGCTTTCACAATGGTACCCCATGTACATGTAACATAATGTGCATTTGTTCAATCAACAATACAAAATGACAATTTAACTTAAAAAAATATATTGATTGTGGCGTATCCAAGTAGAAAGGGTAGACTTTTAACACTTTTCACGGGTGAACCCTGCTTCATCAGAAGAGAGGGTAACCTGGAAATTACATAAGAAGAAATCATAGAAAAAACATATGTACGTAACAAATTAGCATCAAATAATACTGGCTTGCCGACACTGCAACCAAACTCCAGAAGGCTCTCTCTACCAGCAGGCATGGGAACACATGTAAGGGCCCAGCTACTGCGAGAAACTAGGGAGGGAGGGAAAAAAGGCAGACTAAATTTCCATTAATGAGGAAGAAAAAGAGTAGAGTAGAAAGAGACAAAAGAAAACACTGACTCTAAAGGTAATTATAGAGTTAGGACCGCAGTACACAGAGGAGCCTAGGCACTGCAGCTTACTCATATATTTGCAAATGTGTGCAAAGCCCTCTGTTTTTAATGTGAATTGTTAGACAGGGTCAGTTTGGTTGTTTTGCAGGCTAGCTGGTAAGTGTGCTGGGAATTTTTTGTTTGTTTGTGATCCGTGTTGCCCTTCCATGCTCACCTTACTACAAAGGCTAGTTATAGGTTGGGGTGCTTGACACTTTTTTTGCACAATTAATCCACCTTCTAGCTTGTTGACAATGTTTGGGCAATTGTTGTGCCTTGTGCTTAGGGTTGCCACCTCAGCCCTTTAAAACCGAACACATATTATTGACACAGGTTCTGAGACTTATTTAATGCAGATAAGGCTCTAAGTGAGTTTAATTAACACCTTAATCAGCCACAGAACCTGCGTAATGAGGTGGCAACCCTACTTGTGCCATGGCAACCCAGGGTGCCTCAGTATCCCGTTTGAAAAAGTCTGTATTATATCATATGTAATAAGGAAAAAACAAAGTTGCACTGGATTTACAGCAGAAACAAACACATAAATTAGCACATCTAACAGACTGCTTTTATATTGGATAATGGCAGCTAGGCTTGTCTGGAGCACAGAAGATCCTTGTTTCTTCACGGTAGAATGAAAAGACCCAATCGCCACCTCCGTATTGGTATTCAGTGACATTCACCAGCCCAGCAGACAGTGGTGTCTGCAAGGAGCACAATGGAGCACTGCATATGTCAAGGAGATGGATTACATCTGCAGTGTCTGAATTCCAAGCCACGCTTTCCGCCAGCAGCAGATTCACCTCACCTAATAGTGATGAATCTGAAGACTTCAAAGAGTGGGCTGGGTAAATATCTGCTAATATGTTCCAATTATAATTTAATGAGCATAAGCACTGAAATAAGAGGAACTGTTCAAAGGCATCCTGAAAAAAAGGGACTTTCATAGAGACTAGAATCTAGAGTGAATATAGTAGAGGTATTATTAATTGCCTCTTCATGAGCTATTTCACCTTAATTTTCTGTATCATGTAGTAAGTATCACAATCAGCCTTAATTGCTCCCAAGTAAATGTTTAACATACCGCCTTAGCGCCAATTTAATATTAAGCAAGATTAGCATTTCACCGATGCAATCAGTTTAATTAAAGAAACCTTCCACCTACAAATTATTATTTGTTATTCAATGTGTTATACAGCACCATGAGCTATTGTGGCATTGTGAAGGGAAGTGATAAAAACAAGAGTCTGGAATGGTGATAATACTCATAAAACATTCCTGTAGAACATACAGTTAAATAGAAAATCTTGTGCAAGACACAACAGGAGACAGAACTGCACCCATGCAAGCTATGAAATGATTTTAAGCTCTTGGTCACCAGGGGTTCATTACTGTTACATTGTAACTGCACTAAAAATGCAACTACACTTACTGATTTCTGATGCCCATCCCCAGCAAATGTTCCACGTCATATACATAGCAAGAGCATGCCCCAGTGACATCACCGGTCGCATAGACAGTGAATATCTCCTAAACGTGCACTGTTTAGGAGATATTCACTGTTTGTGCGACCGGTGATGTCACTGGGGCATGCTCTTGCTATGTACAGATGAAACTCGAAAAATTAGAATATCGTGCAAAAGTTCATTTATTTTAGTAATGCAACTTAAAAGGTGAAACTAATATATGAGATAGACTCATTACATGCAAAGCAAGATAGTTCAAGCTGTGATATGTCATAATTGTGATTATTATGGCTTACAGCTCATGAAAACCCCAAATCCACAATCTCAGAAAATTAGAATATTGTGAAAAGGTGCAATATTCTAGGCTCAAAGTGTCCCACTCTAATCAGCTAATTAAGCCATAACACCTGCAAAGGGTTCCTGAGCCTTTAAATGGTCTCTCAGTCTGGTTCAGTAGGAATCACAATCATGGGAAAGACTGCTGACCTGACAGTTGTGCAGAAAACCATCATTGACACCTTCCATAAGGAGGAAAAGACTCAAAAGGTAATTGCAAAAGAAGTTGGATGTTCCCAAAGTGCTGTATCAAAGCACATTAATAGAAAGTTATGTGGAAGAGAAAAGCGTGGAAGAAAATGGTGCACAAGCAGTAGGGATGACCGAAGCCTGGAGAGGATTGTCAGGAAAAGGCCATTCAAAAGTGTTAGGGACTTTCACAAGGAGTGGACTGAGGCTGGAGTCAGTGCATCAAGAGCTACCACACACAGACGGATGCTGGACATGGGCTTCAAATGTCATATTCCTCTTGTCAAGCCGCTCCTCAACAACAAACAATGTCAGAAGCGTCTTACCTGGGCTAAAGAAAAACAGACCTGGTCTATTGCTCAGTGGTCCAAAGTCCTCTTTTCTGATGAGAGCAACTTTTGCATCTCATTTGGAAACCAAGGACCCAGAGTATGGAGGAAGAATAGAGAGGCACACACTGCAAGATGCTTGAAGTCCAGTGTGAAGTTTCCACAGTCTGTGTTGATTTGGGGAACCATTTCATCTGCTGGTGTTGGTCCACTATGCTTCATTAAGTCCAGGGTCAACGCAGCCCTCTACCTGGAGATTTTGGAGAACTTCATGCTTCCTTCCACAGACGAGCTTTATGGGAATGCTGACTTCATTTTCCAGCAGGACTTGGCACCTGCCCACACTGCCAAAAGCACCAAAACCTGGTTCAATGACCGTGGGATTACTGTGCTTGATTGGCCAGCAAACTCGCCTGACCTGAACCCCATAGAGAATCTATGGGGCATTGCCAAGAGAAAGATGAGAGACATGAGACTGAACAATGCAGAAGAGCTGAAGGCCGCTATTGAAGCATCCTGGTCTTCCATAACACCTCAGCAGTGCCACAGGCTGATAGCTTCCATGCCACGTCGCATTGAGGCAGTAATTGCTGCAAAAGGGGCCCAAACCAACTACTGAGTACATATGCATGCTTATACTTTTCAGAGGTCCGATATTGTTCTATGTACAATCCTTGTTTTATTGATTGCATGTAATATTCTAATTTTCTGAGATTGTGGATTTGGGGTTTTCATGAGCTGTAAGCCATAATCATCACAATTATGACAAATCACGGCTTGAACTATCTTGCGTTGCATGTAATGAGTCTATCTCATATATTAGTTTCACCTTTTAAGTTGTATTACTGAAATAAATGAACTTTTGCACGATATTCTAATTTTTCGAGTTTCACCTGTATATGACGTGGAACAATTGCTGGGGATGGGCATCATAAATCAATATTCCTTGTACCTGCAAGTAAGCTTTATTATAAGCTTACCTGAAGGTACAAGTGAGCAAGCCATGTTTACTATTGCTTTACGTGGAGTTCAGCTTTTAACCTGCAGAGGATGCAATAAGATATGTTTATGTTTTGTGCGGTGTGTTTTCTGAGTACATAAATAACTAACCTACAGTATCTTGGTTTCATCTGACTATTGCCAGGTGATGGACTACAGAAACATGGAGAAGAAGACATTTTCCTCTTTACATTCAGTTTACCTTCACTTTCTGCTGTTATGCGGAATGTTGTGTTGCACTATCACCTCCAATCAGGAGGGGGAGAACTATAGCCAGAAAAACCTATGTATTCATATGCAGAACGTGGATACTCATGGGACTTGAAGTCCAGGAAGTAAGCCATATTGTGGAACTTTTGGATACACTTCAATTTTCAAGAGACACTGGGGAAAGGAGGAGCAGGGGAGCTGCTTTTTTAAGATTCCAAGACTCTTCAGCTAGGTTCTCCATCTTGGGGCTGAGGGAACCAATGAGAGCACATCTACTGATACTGACCAGACAGCAGAGAAGCCAAACCAGGGAAGATGCCCAAGGCTGTGAAGCACAGACCACAGCGACTGCATCTGCACTGTTGCTGCAGGAGACCAGAGTATCCTCTTACCCTCTATTTCCCACCACTGAATCCCCAGAGGTATTCTCTGGAAAGACTAAAGGGGCCTCCCTTTCTACAGCAAAAGTTCACAGTTGCACTGCAGGGACTGGAGATAGGGCACTGTGCATTGTTCACACTTCTAGCAGGAACTGAGTTACTGGAGGCATGACATTAAGTATACTGCACCTATACTGCACTTATACTATATCTTTACTGCGACTATACTGCATATTGGTTTATTAAAACTGTGGCTAAGTGTACCAGCACTTAAAAGGCCCCAACAATAGCCAGCAGAAGAATACTATAAAGAACATCCAGTTCCATAAAACCATTCTGCAAGTCCCCTTTGTCCCATTCTCCATCTTTTCTTCATTTCCATGGACAGTGCACATCCAGTCGGTATAGGCCTAGCATAGTCGCCATCAATACACTTTGGCAGTATAGCTCCTGTGTTCGGTAAGTCAGGCTTTATTACTGCTCACTGCTGCATTGCTACTCTTTATGCTGATTTGGACACCAAGGGGTTTATTTACTAAAGCTGGAGAGTCCAAAATCAGACTCCCTTCTGCATAGAAACCAATCCGCTTCTAACCTCAGCTTGTTCAATGAAGCTTTGGCAATGAAACCTGGAAGCTGATTGGTTTCAATGCAGAAGGGAGTCTGATTTTGGACTCTCCAGCTTTAGTAAATAAACCCCCAAGTGTCATCTTATGTCTAATCTTTCTTACTAATCGCTCTGTATGCTATATTGTCTTGTCATTGTTAATCCATTCTATGCTTACTTCATCACCAACCATATCAGGTGACATTATAATAAATTTGCCTTTACTGTTCAGTGTCTGTTTTCTTGATTTAGTACTACTACTGGGTATTAAGTATTACTTTCAGCAATTTTCTGCAATATTGTACACTTTTGTACAATCAACCTAGTATGTTAGAGGGGCTGAAGTCTTTAAAGAGGTTGAGACAAAGAACAGAGGACCCATCCTAACCAACGGCACCTAGGGGGAGGTAGCACTACATAACATACCCTGTAACACTTTCTCTAAATTTGATTCCATAAAGCATGAAAACATCTTCCTAAAATATGTTGCCTCTCATCGTACAATAAAGCAGTTGTACTTTTCTGAGGCTTGCAGAAAATAGAACTAACTTAAGGTTATGATTTTTTCTCCTACTCAAAAAGATCATCGTACAATGTACAGGAAATATTAGCATTTATTATCTGAAAATTGTACATAAATACACTACTTCTCAGAAAGATGTTATTACAGTTTAAGTGTGGTACTTCCATATCTTCTGAATACACAGCGGCATTAGCCTCCCAGAACTATATTAAACCACTGTCTTTGGTTGTAGCAGTGCTCAGGCATTGCTATTTTTATATGGACGATTATGCCAATATTTCATGTGAATGGCTGTGACATATATAATTAATATAGCCTTGTACTCTATTCATTTCTACATTTACTTTATGACTATGACTTTTATGTTTTAATATACCGTTGCCTTTAGGCTAGTATTACAGATTGTTTCTTAACTGTATACAGTGTCAATATATTAGTTAGCATTTTATAGAGTATAAAGAGTCAATTATATCAGCCCCTGTGACTTTAAGTGGTATTAAACCCCAAATATAAATGTAATCTATTGCAGCCTACAAATTATTAGATGTTGTGACTGCATTAGTTTCCTTTTTAGGCTTTTTTCCTTCTGTTTCCACCTGGTGATCTGGCCAGTAACAAACCTCTGGTATTAGAGTGCCTACATTCTGGATGAAGTAGCACAAAAGGGCACCTTTGGACAGCAGCATTGTCAGTCTGGGAATAGGGGAATGTTAGTGCAGATTTGTTGCCACACCTTTAAATGAAGCTGTGTTAAAGAAGTAGTAAACTCCCAAAATGTATTTCTACCTTCAGATAAGCTTAAGATATGTTTATGAATATCTCCTAAACGTGCACCATTTAGGAGTTATTTGCTTTCTTGGCAGCTGGTGGCGTTTCCGACGCATATGCTCTGAAGGAACGGCATACCCGTGACATTCCTTCATAGCTCTGTGCCATATCCATGACTCCTGTGCTCATGCACGTGAGTGGCGTCATTGCGGCTCGGCCATTCAAGCAGCTGCAGCCCACTAACCCAGGAGGAAGACCGGGAGAAGATGGAAGCCTCTGCAGCCGTGACAGCGTACTGCTGGGGGGCTTCAATTATAGGCAGGTTTTTCATAATGTGTGGTATGTAATGCATACTAGCACATTATGCATTTACCTTGCAGGGTGAATTTTTTTTTTACCAAAGTTTACTACCGCTTTAAAGTCGTTTTACACTTTTAAGCATTTTCATTGTTTTAACTAGGTATTATGGAGATATATTACCTGTGCTGTTTTTTGCCTTACCTTGTAATGTTGTGGTTTCAGTTTTTTGTATCATGGCTGGTTGATTCCCTTTTGTTCATGTATTAATTCAGCTTGCTTGTCCCTATGAGCAGGAAACATCTTGTTCCAGTGTTCAATGTATACCTTGCCATTTCATCTGTATTGCATCACAAATGTGGTTTCTAATGTGATGAAATTCATAGCATGGTGAAATCTCTGTTAATTGCTCTACCTGTTTGTGTCTATTTCAGATCTAATTACTGTTTAACACTCACCTGCAGAGCACTGAACTGAGAGACTCGGGGATTGTGGGATATGTAGTTTCTTTACAGCAAATGTAGGTTCGCACAATACAGACAAAGGTCATGCATTAACCTGTGCAGTGCCATGTGGCATGTCTCATGTTTGAACACAACCAGAAACTTATGACACCGGAATGTGAACAGTTTATCCACTTGCCCCGCGGAAGGATTTACCCCCTTCATGACCAGGTACTTTTTTGCTATGTGGCGCTGCGATACTTTAACTGGTAATTGCCAGTTCACTAACTGCCACTGATATCACCAGTGACATTAATACAGTGATCAGTGCTAATAAAATACACAGTCACTATACTAAACACACTGGGTACGAAGGGGTTAGCATCTAGGGTGAACAAGGAGTTACAGTAACTGTGTGCCTAACTATGTGTAATGTGTGTAATATGTGCTGCTTCTTCTAAGGATCTTGCTGTTTTTATTCCCTGCTTAGATTTCCTGTCAGTGCACACCACTCTGTATTATTTACAATGACAGAACTGTGTTCAGTGAAAGACTGAGCCAATCACTGGGTCCCGGCGGTCAATCATTGGCCAGGGACCAGTGATCAGCATGTGCTGTAATGAATCACAGCACAGCCAGGCTAGCAGCACGTAGTTCACATACTAGTATATGATCCAGTGCAGGAGAGATGCTCTGCTGTCGTATATCTATGGTGTATGGTCTGCAAATGGTTATACGAAGCAACAAATGACACCATGAAACTACATGTCAATGTGCATCTTATTCAGGTGAAAAACACAAGGTGCAGGTAGGAATGTTTATAATGACTGTAAGTAGACTTCACTGGGAGGCTCACCAAGTATTTGTGGGACATTGCAGAGGGTCTAAGAGCAAGCTGGGAGTGCAGGAGCACTGATAATTAATGGCTGCCTCATACCAGAATGCAGGCAATAACGTGCGTGCATTTTTGCACGTTCCCGCACATTCTGTTTTTGACAGCCTATTTATTTTAATGGTCTGGCAAGATGCACAGGAATGTGCAAAAAGTATGGTAGGTGTGACCCTTCAAAGGATAAGTTCAGCTTTCATAACATGTTACATATTACACACATATTCAGGGTGTAACATATTATGGTCAGACCGACCATCCCCCGCTCCCCTGCTTTGACAGCTAGCGAGGGATCTTCTCCCCCCTCGCTAGCTGTCAAATTTTAGAAAAACGTGGCTGTGCGAGGCTACTACAAGTCCCAACAGCCTTAGCGGCTGTCAGCTTGTAGCTCATTGATTCTTCCTGTTAGTATATCTGCTTGCTTTTATATCTCTTATGGACAAGCAGATATACTGACAGATCTGCAAGAGATTTGCTTGGCACCAGCAATCTGCTGATTGCTGCTACAATGCTTTACAGGCTCCTGCAACAAAAAATAATAAATGCATATTTTTTTTACCTGCAAAAAAATGTGCATTTATTATTTTTTGTATTAAGGTGAACTTATCCTTTAAAAATTGAGCTCCACCAAACTGGTGGTACTGTGGTACCATGCAGTTTCATGGCCACAAACACACCACATTTGCTATATGTGTTTGGAGTGTCTTTAACAATTAATGCCACCCCAGTGTTTCTAGTAAGGATAGCCTGTTCCTGTGCAGTGTGGAAAATGCACAACACAGAAACGTGCATTTCCCACAATGTGTTATGGTATGAACCAAAGTACTTATTTAATAGGAAACCATAGTTCCACTTCCAAAACAAAATCCATTTTTTGACAAAATATGCTCAAAGTGATGCCTTTCACCCTAGAGCACAAGCTAACAAATATAGCTCTCTTGTCCTTATGACCATGGCATTATATCAGATGCAGCTAGGCAAGAGATGGACTTTAAAATGGTTCTAAAGGCAAAAAGTTTTTTTTTTACCTTAATGGATTCTCTGTGTTAAAGTAAAACACTTTCAATAACAGCTCCTTCCAGCCCCCCTTACCAACACTTACCCGAGTCTATTGTCGATCCCAGGCTATCCCATCTGCAGAAGCTCTTCTCCTCCCTCCCTTCTCTCACAGGGATAGCTAAACGCAGTGGGAGCCATTGGATCCTGCTGCTGTCAGTCAAATCCTGTGGGTAGGGTACAGGGGGCAGGGCCGAGCCACACTGTGTGTGTCTATGGACACATACAGTGTGGCTCGAGAACAATCCTTCACATCTACCCCCATCACCACTGCTTGCTATGGGAGCAGAAACAGAAGAGCAGGAGCGGAGAGCACTGGCGGGGGACCCCAGAAGAGGAGGTTTCATGGCCACTGTGTATAACATGCTTGTTATTTTAATTAAAAAAAAAAAAAGCTTTACAATCACTTTAAGGTGTCAGAGATTTTGTGTCTCTGGTGGCCTGAGCTTTAAATCCAGCTCCGATTGCATTCAAGAAAATACAATTTAAACCTTTTTTCACTTTGCAAAATACAGAAGTTGTTCTTGGCACTCAATAAACATGATTGTACTTGTGAAATATTCTGTTCAATTCATGATCTGAACAAAAATGACTGCTAACAGCATGGGGTTCTGCGGATCCTGTGACAGTAAGATCAGAGCTGATATTTTCTTGTCTTTTTCACAGACATGGAAACACATGAAAAGATTTGTAACCCATCTCTATATTATACCCCAAAACCTCTGACCTGTAAGGCACGAATCAGGACTTGTATAGCCTTGCTTCATAGGCTGAGTCTTGCTTTGTTTTGCAAAGACAGTAGTTTTTTAAATGTATTTCTCCTGTAAAATTGTTATAGGAATAATGTGAAGATTAGGAACTGGACTCCAGGATGTTAGATAAAGAGAAGAGCTACAATGCCTTTAGCTGTGTACTGTTAGCAGGGGGTCCTACCAAGATCTTGTTCTATCCAAAAATATAAAAAAAACCTTGCCAAAGCTACATGGGGATGGGGAACTTTGGCCGGTCTTGAAAGGCAAGTGTGACAGACCTAACTGGGACAGGGGCCTTTAGGGGGAACTGCAGGCTAGCCTCCTGCCTACTGACTATGGGCCCTGGCATTTGAGAGAGCTCTATTCTTTGGGAGGTGAGTGCCTGGGAGACATTTGGAGTAGTTTTACTTTGGATTCAAGTCCATATCTCCCCAAAACACACAGAACTTGGGGACAGGGATACATATTTGGGGCCTCTGTGTTTTGTTGGTGTATAGATTCAACAGCCCAAACCAGCATTGACTGCTTAGACCCCCTCCTAGACTCAGAGACTCAAAACAGAAGATTATAATCGGCTCAAAACAACCTGATGCTGGGGTCTCCTGCTGTTATGTGTAATCTGTTTATTAAGATGTTATGTGTTTACTGTGTTTGCCTATCCTGCCTAGGCATGGAGTGTGTTTCTCCCTTTGTGTAATTTCCCCGTTGTGCCTCCTAGGTGTGTATTTCCATAGTTAATTGAGTAACCTATTGTTTGCTAATCCTCCTGAATATTCCTAGGGGATGTGATTAGTCTTGTGTCAACTTTACCTACTTCTTAACCACTTTGGGATGTTTACCCCAATGTGTACTATTTTTTTTTATTGTTCATGTAGGGACTGCCCCTCTTTTTGAAGTGCATAAAACCTTGTATTTCTGTTCAATAAAGTTATTCCTTTGATTTTACCTCTGCATCTTGTCTGTGTATGATGCTTGTGGTAAAGGGCTGGTATTTGTTGTCGATCTGCTGGAAGGGTTTAGAGGGCAGGAGCCACTGTTTGGGTGGAGGCATCCAGCAGGGTACCAGACGATGCATCACAGCAAGGCAAGTGTGATCGGTTCTTACTGATGTTTAAAAAATAAGGGAATCCAGATTACACTTCCTTCATATAATGTACTGTATATGCATATATACAAAGAGAGAGAACTACTCAGAATCTACTCAGAAATATCTGAATTGTGAGCAGATGCTAGTGGGTTTAATCAACAGTTGGTGGTAAGCTCTTTACATGAATTTTCTCATATTTGCCAGCCTTCCATAGCCACAAAACGTGGTCCTCAATCACATTATTAAATTTTAGCTGCTTATCCAGAGTTCAGTTGTAAAGCACAATAGAGATTTTTAGTTTAATTCAGCAAAACACATTTCAGGTGTATTAAAACAAACTGTTGTCAACATATTACAGTTAATAGTCTTTAAAAGGCCTGATTAGAAAAGCCGGCCTCCTTCCAGCATGCTGAAAAAAGACCATTACTCTCTGTGTTGAAGCAGTGGTCTTTCTGCAAAGGTCTAACACACCCTGGTAAGTTGACACTAAATTTTTCTGATTAGGCCTGACTCTGAAAACAGACAACTACCTCCACATGCCTAGCTGTAGATTACTGCATTTTATAAAGTACAGTTACCTGTGCCAGGCACTCTCCAGTTTTAGTAAATACCCCCTCTAGGTTCTCATCAATGTGATCAATGTCTATGGGGTAGGTATGGCTCTACTGGGCAGCTCTGACTTCTTTACTGCTGTTTAACCAGAATCATACAAAGACATGAGAAGCAATGTCACCTCCTAAATTTCCAGGATTTGCCAAATATGTGGGCAACTAGTCAAATGGAGGGGTGTTAAGGTAGGGGACCCTGGCTGGGTAATTTTATGTTGTTAATATTTTCAGAATGATTTGTTTTTTTATCTTTGTTTTTACTGTTTCTTTTTTACTTTTGTATTGAAAAAATAAATAGGTAATTTAGGTGAAAATGTTTTTTCTTTATGTTTTTTTCTTCCTGTACACAATATGTAGACAAATATTGCTGTGGATTAATATTGCACAAAGGATATGTTTATTATTTTGACAGCTATCAGTGGATACTGTGCAGGGTTGCTGTCTGTCAAAACCGACAGTCACTGACTGCCTTGGTTCCTGCTAATATGATATGATGATTATGATAGTAAACAAGTAAGGGTGGTTCCCTAACATGCAATCACTATGCCAGCAACGGTATCACATGCAAGCTGAAGGCTTCATTCAGAAAATAATGCTGTGGTTCTGTGTGATACCATAATTGTCTGAAAGAATTATAGTAGTAGGAAAGAATTACAAAAAATGTTAAAGAAAGAAAAATCTATGAAGATATACATACATATATATATACAGTATATATAAAAAATTAAAAATGAAAAAAGGTCAGTCTGCCGCACCTTTTATATTTATTGAGAGAGTAAAAAAACACATCAAAGAAACATCAAAATAACAATGTTCCGAATCTGTTAAGAGCCTTCATGAGTATGGCTAATAGATCCGAAACATTATTATTTTGATTTTTTTTATGAATTTTTACTCTCTTAATAAATATACAAGGTGCTGCAGATTGGACTTTGTTTTCATTTTTCTATATATTAGAGTTTGGGTGATCTCCATTGTCCGCCCTGCACTTGTCTTGACCTGCGTATCTATCCATCTATCTATCTATCTATCTATCTATCTATCTATCTATCTATCTATCTATACACACCGTATTGCCAAAAGTATTGGGACACCCATCCAAATCACTGGATTTAGGTGTTCCAATCATCTCCATGGCCATAAGTGTATAAAATCAAGCACCTAGGCATATAGACGGCTTCTGCCACCTGTGCAATAAGTCCATCCATGAAATTTCCTTGCTGCTAAAAATTCCATGGTCAACTGTTAGTGGTATTATAATAAAGTGGAAGCAACTGGGAACATCAGCAACTCAGCCACAAAGTGGTAGGCCACGTAAAATAACAGAGAAGGGTCAGCGCATGCTGAATTGCACAATGCGCAGACGTCACCAACTGTCTGCAGAGTCAATAGCTAAAGTCCTTCAAACTTGATGTGGCCTTCAGATTAGCACAACAACAGTGCGTAGAGAGCTTCATGGAATGGGTTTCCATGGCTGAGCAGCTGCATCCAGACCTTACATCATCAAGTGTAATGCAAAGTGTCGGATGCAGTTGTGTAAAGCACGCTGCCACTGGACTGACTGCATTGTGCCAAGTGTAAAGTTTGCTGGAGGGGGGATTATGGTGTGGGGTTGCTTTTCAGGAATTGGGCTTGGCCACTTAGTTCCAGTGACAAGACATTTTGGACAATTTCATGCTCCCAACATGCCCCTTCCTGTTCCAACATGACTGCGCACTACTGAACAAAAAGACATGGATGAACAAGATAGGGGTGGAGGAACTTGGATGGCCTGCACAGAGTCCTGACCTCAACCCACCAGAACACCTTTGGTATTAATTAACGCGGAGACAGCGAGCCAGCCCTTATTTCTGACATCAGTGCCTGACCTCATATATACAGTTAGGTTCATATATATTTGGACATAGGCACAATTTTAGTTTTTTCAGGTATTTACCACAACATATTCAAGCTATAGTTATATAATGGAGTTATATAATGTATAAGGGCTGAAAGTGCACACTCTCAGGTTTAATTTGAGGTTATGTACATCCAAATTGGAGGAAGGGTTTAGGAATTACAGCTCTTAAGAGTAGCCATCCCCCCTTTTTCAAGAGGCCAAAAGTAATTGGACAATTGAATCAAAAGCTGTTTCATGGCCATGTGTGGGCTACTCCTTTGTTATTTCTTCAACAATTAAGCAGGTAAAAGGTCTGGAGTTGATTCTAAGTGTCGTATTTGCATTTGGAATTTATTGCTGTGAACCTACATCATGCGTTCATGAGATGGAGATGTAAATGCAAGTGAAACAGGCCATTGTAAGGCTTAAAAAATTAAACAAATCCATCAGAGAGATAGCAGCAACATTAGCAGTGGCCAAATCAACAGTTTGGTACATTTTGAGGAAGGAAGAATGTACTAGTGAGCTCAGCAACATAAAAAGGTATGGACGTCCACAGAAGACAACAGTGGTGGATGACCACAGGATCCTCTCTATGGTAAAGAAAAACCCATTCATAACATCCAGACAAGTGAAGGACACTTTCCAGGAGGTGGGCTTATAATTGTCAAAGTCTACAATCAAGAGCAGACTTCACAAGAGCAAATAGAGAGGGTTCACCACAAGGTGCAAAGCATTTATAAACCTGAAGAATAGAAAAGCCAGATTAGACTTTGCCAAAAAACATCTAAAAAAGCCAAACAAGTTCTGGAAAAGCATTCTTTGGACAGATGAAACTAAGATTAATCTGTACCAGAACGACGGGAAGAAAAAACAGCTTGGAACAGCTCATGATCCAAAGCACACAACATCATCTGTAAAACATGGTGGAGGCAGTGTGATGGCATGGGCATGCATGGCTTCCAGTGGCACTGGGTTATTGGTGTCTATTGATGATATGACAGAAGACAGAAGCAGCTGGATGAATTCTGCAGTGTTTAGAGATCTACTGTCAGCCCAGATTCAGCCAAATGCAGCATGATTAGACGGTGCTTCACAGTACAGATGGACAATGATCCAAAACACACTGCAAAAGCAACCCAGGAGCTTTTGAAGGAAGAGAATAGGAATATTCTGCAATGGCTGAGTCAATCACCTGACCTCAACCCCATTGAGCATGCATTTCACTTGCTGAAGACAAAACTAAAGGCAGAAAGACCCACATAGAACAACTCAAGACAGCTGCAGTTAGAGCCTGGCAAAACATCAGAAAGGAGAAAAACCCAGTCTTTGGTAATGTCCAGACTTCAGGCAGTCATTGCCAGTACAGGAATCTCAACAAAATATTAAAAATGAACATTGTATTTATAATTATATTCCATTGTCCAATTACTTTTGGTCTCTTGAAAAAGGGGGGATGGCTACTCTTAAGAGCTGTAATTCCTAAACCATTCCTCCAATTTGGATGTCCATACCCTCAAATTAAACCTGACAGTGAGAACTTTCAGCTCATATTATATAACTATAGCTTGAATATGTTGTGGTAAATACCTGGAAAAACTAAAATTGTGCCTGTGTCCAAATAAATATGGACCTAACTGTATATATATATATATATATATATATATATATAGATATATATATATATATATATATCTATGATGCTTTTTACTGAGTTGACATGAAAGTAAAAGTCCATAAATATTTGCAGTGTGTGTATATATTTATACTGATATATATATATACACATTTTCACCCATTTGTTGACTTATAAAAAAACAGAAAACAGACTGGATTTTTTTTAAAGCAATGCATCAAATGATTTTCAGTTGTTGTTATTTGAATAAAAATGATTAAAATTATATAAATAGACAAAATAGTCAGATAGTTTAAGTCAATGTAATTGATGCATACTTAGACTGCTAGATGTAGCACCTAGGCTGATCATGAAAAAGTTAATACTCTTTTTTTTTATTAAGGAAGGATTCTACTGCAAAGAAATAAACTAATTTATTTTGTACCCATAGCTACACAGAATTTAAAACAGTTTTCTGCTGGCTTGTATGGATGATGAGATTGCAGAGTATTTCATGTTCAGACTGACCATTACCAGTCAGCTTGCGCTTGAATTCAAGGACTGTTATGCTAATGTTCAAAGCTTACTTCTTAATGCCTGGCTAATCGACTTGGCCAAGCAGAAACCGTCGCAGATGGAATTCTAACCATGAAATAACAGGCCTGACACTTCACATTTTCATAATGAAAACTTGTCCCTACCAATATATTAAAGCAAAATAATAATTAAGATATTCTGAACAAAAGCAAAAGCTCTATGTAGACAGTCATGTTAGAGGACAAATGTCACCTTTTTTCCAACCATGATAAAATGAAAACCCTTGTTATGTTGTCAAGTTGAGGATGTAGACAATGCCTGTGCTAACCTATAATCAGACTGTTTTACTTTCCTTACTGTCATTTCTCTAATTACAGAATTAAGGAAAGGGATCTTCTCAAGCATAAATTTAAAGGAAAATCTCTTGCTGAACTGATAACAAAACCAGGACAAATGTAAAAACACAACTGTAGCTTAATATTACAAAAATATATATATTACTATGATTACTAATTTATTTATATAGCAGCATGATGTTCAAAAGTGTTGGTTGAACACATCTGGTTCGGTTTGAGGAGAGTCAGTGAACTTGCTATATCTGAACACCAGTGAAGTCAATGAGAGCCGAAAGTTAAATACAGTAATGGCCATTGGCTAATGGCTAATAGACAAGAAATGTCAAACAAATGTTATGGGGGGCTGGGCACTGCTATGTGGAACTTCTACCAAAGCAAAAAAAGATATCCCCTCAAGTTTGTAAAGAAGAAAAAACCTCAGCGCCCAGGACTCTCTTATTACACACACTATTCCCCGTGAGATGCTGCTGTACACAGGTGCAAAAACCAAAAAAACTTATATCAATAAATACCAGCGCAAACCCACATAATAAATTGCATCACCCAACCCATTAAATTGGTAATTAATAAATATTACAAACTTAAAAAACTGTGACACAAAAACATATTAGTGTTAATGAAATAGTGATAAAAAAATATAAATATATAAATAATTTTAGAATTAATAAGTCCAGTGACAAAAAAAAAAAACCCCAAAATACCAGTCCCGTGACAAAATTAATTATATTGTAATTTCATTGGATTCTTTCGTGCCTTTGATACCTTCACCATCCACCAGTGCAAAACCAACATTAACCGCACTCACCAGATACTGGTGAGTCAAACGCCTTTCAGGGATATTAAGGGCTCCTGGACCCCCTTTACTTTGTATAAGACCTCCAAATAATGCCTCCTCTCGGATATGGATACCTCTTCTGGTTACTCCTCTCACCGAATCCCCCAGAGAAAATCAGGAAGAAGAAAAAACCATAGTGTGATACCGTAGTGATTTCCAATCAAAAGAATTTCTCCAGACCACTCATCTTTTAGCAGGATATAACCCGCATTTTATTGGAACAAAAACGATCTTTCTTTAAAAACAATCTATTTGTCATATACAGAGACTTTTGTATAGAGACCCCACAGCCTGGTATACAGCAGGATGACAGACCTCAGATGCAGACTCATCCACTATGCAAAGATGGCCCCTTGGAACGCACCGCTCGGCGTGCGTTCCACTCACCGGAAATTACGTCAGACGCCGGAACAGGCAACCGGAAGTGCGTCAACGCGTTTCGCCCCACCCACAGGGCGTTATCAAGACATATATATGGTCTGTTCTGGGAGTGCGCCACACAAAGCGCTCCCAGCACAAAGACCAGGGTGCCACTTAGAGTCCTGGGTCCCCTTCTAATGATTGGGATCCAGGACTCCCGATTCTGGGTCACATGATGGATGTGATTGCCTCTGATTAGCTATTACAGTGATCAGTCACTGTGAAGTCCGCCCCCCTTGGTTTTATTTCTCTCTGAATGGAGGATACATTATATCTTTCTCTTCTTGCATAGAAAAAAAAAAAACAACTGTTTGTTAAAAAAAAAAAGATAAAGAAATAAATATAAAAAAAAAAAGAAAAAATACCTACATTAAGGTCTGATCTAGTTTAGCACCAGGGTTAGTGTTTGGGTCAAGGTCACGGTCAAAGGTCAGGGTCAAAGGTCAGGAGTTTTATTTATTTATTCATTTATTTAGGTATTATAATTGGTATCACTGTCAGTGTCAGTGTCAGTGTCAGTGTGTTTTAGGTAAAAAAAAAACAAAATGTGCACTATTGTTTCAAGGTTGTACTGCAGGTACAAACAACAAATAACATACACATATATGGTATCACTGCAATTGTCAAGAGCTGGAAAATTTATTTTGGGTTGTTCTTTGGTGGTAGGTTATGGTAGTAACAAGAAATACACAGCTAAATTAAAAAAATATATTTTTTTACTATTTTGAGCCAGTTTTTCTTTGATAATAAAAAAAGAATCAGGAGATATCCATTACCATTTACCACCAAATGAAAGTCCAATTGGTCCTGAAAAAAGGCATAATGCACATGGATGTACAAAGTAGTTGTGATGATATGTACGGTTTTACTTACACATTTCAAAGTTGTAAAATTTTACTTAGGCTTTAAGATTTGTTTTACCCTTGAAGGGGTTAATGAATGAGTAGGGGTGCTATGATTCACATGAATCCTTTCTTTTTTAAAGTGAAAGTTATTTTCAGCTGAGTAATGTAAAAATTACAATCATATGGCTGACACTAAAGATTCTTATTCTTGTGTAAAGCTTTGTGAATTGAGCGTATAGTGCTTTAGCAAGCTAAATATTATCCAGTTAGGGCTTATATACATTTCAATTTCGATATAAATCATAGAGATATATTTTGTTATTATATTATTAATATACTTTATTTTTACTTTATTACTATTGGTATATAGTAATATTGTCATAGGCTTCTTACTATCGGTGTCAAGTGAAAGGTTAACGTCTATAAAGCATCTCTTCATATCAAGCACAGTGAAAGCTGTGAGGATCAGCCTGGAGAGGGCAAGGCAACAAAAGCCAAGCATACAAATGTGTAAGCCTGTAAGAAGTGGCTTACTGAGTATTGTAAGTTTCCCAAGAGCAATATCGCTTCAGACTCCTGTTTAGATTTTTATGAAGCGAGTCATATGTACAACAGATATCTCAGGAGACATGTTAAATCAGACAGAGAGACTGAGGGAAGAATGTGATTTAACCGCTAGCGCTCACCTCTGAGAGACCACTGAAGTAAATAATATATACCAACAAGCTCATATTGATAAGAAGGACTTCTCAGACACCCTTTGTAAGTGTTAGACTGAAGCTGGCACAACAGCAATGTCAACCAAGTCAGAGTGTAGAAAACACACCCATCCATGTGCTGGTGAAAAATCCAATAAACTATTTTTATGCTTTCCTTTTTTTCATTATTATCAATTTGATTTGGAGTTTTTGATGTTGAGGATTTTTTTTTTTGACTCTCATGAAGAACATGATGACCCGTGATATGCATTTCAAATAAAAAGGCAAACATAACTCATTCTAATTGTTCAGTATTATTTAAACTAGCAAAACTGCTGATCGACTCGAGAATTATCTGAGTGTCCTTAGGGCGAGCTGTCTGTGGAAATCTGTAGTGTGATCTATAAATTATAAATGTATGTCAATGGAGGAATGAGGACTCAAAGAGAAAGAGGCAAGGGCCAACTTATCAAGAAGGATAAATGTCTATAGGGACAGGTGTTTGAACCAATCCAATTGTTAGTTCTGCTTGACAGCAGTTAACTATCTGTAGCCACTGGCAGACATGAGATGATCACCCTATCTGGCTAGATAAGAAGGCTGTCATCTACAAGTACCTTAAATAAACTCTCTCCTTTGTCTCAGATTCACTACTCGAAATTCCCATGGCAGTCAGGGAGAAGATAATGCAAAAACGACAGCTTCTAGATCATGTGATTGCACCGAAGTAGTTTAAAAAAGAAACGTATTTACACACATCTTTTTATGGTTAGCACTTGGCAGCAATAAGGTCATTGGTTAAATCGCAACCATGCCACTACCTCCCTTAAGTTTCCATGTTCTCCATATGTCTGTTTGGTTTTGCTCTGGGTACTCCTGTTTCCTCCGACACTCCGAAGACAGGATAACCTTGATGTTAGAGTCGAACATAAGTTCGGCTCAAACATTGGGTGTTCGTATGTGCTGCAAACACATGAACGGTTAGGGCATTCGGCGGATCGTTCACCCGCCGTGCCCCACATTGCACTGCGTTCTGACAGTGTATTGTGATTGTCCAAAGCAATTCACCTGACCACAGGCCCAATTGGTTACATCTGACCGGTAAATGTCAGATAGCGGCGAGTGATCAGCAGGTGTGGACGGGTCTGCGGGCATTGGGGTTTCTTTCATTTCGGCAAGTTAGCATCATCGTGACAATGCTGGACGTCAGGACCACATATCACTTATGATACTGAAAATGTCAATTCACTATTGTAGTGTGTGGTATTTACTGAAAATAGCAAAACCGCTTAGTAAATACCGCATAAAAAGACCTTAAAGTCAATTCGCTAAAGGAAATAAATAATTAAATGCATGTGGTAATTAAGTACTGGACAAGACATGCGGTATGTGCTGGTATCTGTCAGTAACTGTCATGGGTTGTTAAGGAATGGGTGGCCGCTGAGTCCTTAACAACCTTTGAGTCATCAGCTATCAGCGGGCTTACCTGCTGACAGCTGAATTAAAAAAAAAGAATTGCCGACAATTAAAAATGTAGCAGAAAAACAGAATGCCCCCCCCCCCATCCATACCAAGCCCTTCAGGCCTGGTATGGATTTTGGGGGCATGTGAGCCCCCCCCAACCCTGAGCCAAACCAGGCCACATGCCTTTAATACAGGGGGTGCTTTGGGGCAGGCCCCCCCCAAAGCACCCTGCCCCCATGTTGATGGGGACAAGGGCCTCTTCCCCACACACCTGGTCTGTGGTTGTGGGGGTCTGCGGGCAGGGGGCTTATGGGAATCTGGAAGCCCCCTTTACCAAGCCCCCAGATCCCGCCCCCCCATGTGAATGAGTATGGGGTACATGGCACCGCTACTCATCCCAAAAAAAAAGTGTAGTGTAAAAAAATTACAGTAGACAGTCTTTGACAAGTCCTTTTTTAAAACAACATTTGACAAATTCCCCCCAAAGTAGATCCAATGTCAATCACGATGCCCACCGCCACTGATCTGGGGCATGCTGGGTCGATGATATAAGGCGGTGGGGTCACCTGCTTGATGTCACCGTGTCCCCGCCCCTTAGATATTTAAGACTCTCAGACGACGGGCGTCAAGAGCAGAGCCTTTTTTTTGTTGGGTCGTAGGGTATTATGATTGGATCTACTTCAGGGGACATTTGTTATATTTTGTTGTTTTAATAAAGAACTTGTCAAAGACTGTCTACTGTCTTTTTTTACACTACACTTTTTTTTGTGAATGAGTAGGAGTACGATGTTTCTCATACTCATTCATATACATTAACAAAGGTTTTCACTATTAAACTGCTGCATGACTTAATAAAATAACTAATGCGGTATTTTAGTGAATGCCAACATTTTTTTAGAAAAATGATGTGCGGTATTTTACCGCAGACTCAGATGCAGTAAGATACCACTTAGTGAATTGTCCCCTGGATTCAAAGTTCCTGGTTGAACTTTTGTTAGGTTCGATTGTTCAGCCATAAACTGAACAGGGGGATGTTTGGCCCATCACTAATGCTGGTAGGTTAATTGGCTCCTGTCTAAATTGGTCCTAGTATGTGTATGTATGAATGTAGTTAGAGACCTTAGATTGAAAGCTCCTTGACGGCAGGGACTGATGTGAATGTACAATATATATATAAAGCGCTGCATATGTCAGCACTATATAAATTTCTGTAATAAATAAATAATGCAGGTTATGAGGCATAGATAGGAAGAGGGGGAAGGCAGCATTTTTAGTAATACTTGTCATAAGCCTTTACAACCACGTTAAAGCTAATTTGAGCTTTGCCCTATTTTATCCTGGATGAATTACAATGTTCATTTTCATGCTACCTAATTTATAGAGAAAAGATGTGGAATTGATTCTTCCCCTTTGCCAATCATCTTTGGAGCTGGTACCTTTCCTGGTGTGAGCAGTGTTCATGCATATTTCAGTAGCCTGGGTCAGAGCTAAAGTGGTTGTAAAGACCACATGCATTCTCTGCATTAATGTAAAAGTTTTCCATGATCAACCCCCCCAGCCCACCCTAAACACTTACCTGAGTCCTATTCCAATCCAGCGCTGTGCTTGAAAACAGCAGCGCTGCTCTCTCTCTCTCCACACAGGACTGAAAGGCAGCAGCAAGAGCCATGGGATTCTGCTGCTGTCAATTAAATCCTGTTGAATTGAATCCGGTGATTCCAACAGTCCAGGGCTAATGCAGTTGTCTGTTGAAAGGTGGACATGCTGGGTTGCCTTATGGAACCTATTAAATTATTGTACAGGGGATCTAGAGCTATGCCAACCTTCTAAGTCCCACTCGAACAACTCTCTGAGTATGGGTATCTGCTAGGAAGAGATCTATTAAACTTAATTATTGAACACACCACCACCCATTGTGGGGCAATCCTGCCCTACCTCATTTCAGATTTGTACCTGATCCTCAAGTGTGGGAAAGTTCTGGAATTAAAATGTTGCAAGCAGCGGGATATTTACCACAAGGCAAACAAGGGTTTGCTTTGGGTGGCAATTTTCAGGGGGGGGTGACACACGTGGCAGGGATGGGGACTTGGTGAGGCACTGCATGTGCTCCACCATGGATTCCGAGGTGGCTTTGTGCTGCTGGAGCGTGTAAGCAGAGTTCCCATACAAGGAAGACACTGAACTTGGCTGTTTCTGTAGAGAGTAAGTTTAATGCTTGAACTAACTCTCTCTCTGCGGGTGGGATGGGGTAGGAGGGCGGTTGGCAGAGGGTGGCAGCAGCAGGGTCTGTAGTAGGGGGGCACCCAATTTTAGTGTTGCCTAGGGCACAAGAACTAAATACACCACTGGTTGCAAGATATGCCTGCTGGTAGGCTACAATCATTTCAGTATTCTCTATGTACAGATTACCCAGGTGTATGCATTTCTGGTACCTCCAATTGACACATGCTGCTCAGTCTCAGTTCCCACAACCCCATGCCTGAAACAGACCAGAATGAGAGTCCTCTCTTATTGCTCTCTTTTAAAGCACCAATCCTCCCTATATCGAGCTCTTCTCTGTGTAGACTCTTCTAGGATTGATAGACTGTAGGAACAGTGGAGAGTTGATATTCCAACATTGGACTGAGAGGACTGGGAAGACTTGTTAATTCATCTACAGATAAAATGCTACAGACTACATTTTTGCACATATATATATATACTTCTTCCCACAATGATTGCATAGAATCCATCCCCGGCGGTCCCTGACCTGCTCACACTGTCTGAGGGACCTTGATACATATTTTCATGTTTCATGTTTTGGTACTTACCCAGGTTGATTCACTTTTGGATGGAGGTCTTTGACCTCATTAATGTCCATCTACAATTGTCCCTTCCTGTGTCCCTTGAGATGGCTTTGTTGGGCATTCATGATTATGCACAGAGGTTTCACCATACTAAGCTGCTGATCTTGTATCTGTTATATTATGTGAAAGAAAGGAAATTCCCGCCCACTCCTCGTGGGAATCCTTGATTAATGCAGTGCTGCCTATGTATAAGTTAACACATTTTAATAGGAATTGTCCTACGAAGTACGGTATGGAAAGGTCTGGCAGCCTTGGGCAGCCCAGTGAAAGTCCCTCCCTTTCCTAACTGAACCATTACCTTCTCTATTCCTCATCCGGGCACCATATGTGCTTCTTCATAATATTTTCTTACTGACACTATTTGTGCCTTGTGCTTACTTATTTGGCTTTGTATAGTTCTGTGTGGACTGGCTTTATACTGCACCGCTTGTACCAATTTTATATTTGAGAAATGCTTGCTTGTAAAATATAAAATTTCTGACTTACTCACTTCAATCAATGAGACTCAAAAGCAGTCACTACAATGCAGGATCCACATATAATATACAACAAATTCAACTAGTTCACATGAATTTACTTATCCTTATCTAAATGTAATTTCCTTAAGACTTAAGGTGAGTTGTATTTCACAAAACTGCAGTTATCCTATTAACTGACAAAGCTCTGTGATGGATCCGTGTGGTGAATGGCCATGTAACAGACGTAGAATACTGTGAACTTACTATTGTAGTTTTATACACTTCACAGTAGGTCAGATCTAAACACGCATTTTGAGCATTTCATTCACCTCTTGATAACAGAACACAATCATTTTGAAAATGTGAAATAATTTGGCCACCAAATGTGATCAGATGAATAACACGGCTTGTTCACTAAAGAAAATAAAGTATTGCCAAATGTTGTGTTTTTGATAACCAAGGAACTCTGGGAAAGCTGTTTTGTATGCACAGAAAATCACAGTTGGATAAGCAAAGGCATCAGGAGGCCCTGCCAACTATTACTGGGCAAATTGTTCAATGGGCATGAGAGCATGACTTGCAATCTAAGATTAAACTAAGAGCAAGATGAAAAAAAAACCTTTGCTGGTTCCACTACAGTACAAATCATAAAACCGAGGCTGTAATAATGGGTGATGACATTTAAAGATTGCAAAGTAAGCTGAAAAGAAGGGAACAGAATTATACATGAAATTATTGTTTCAAATCTTGATATCCATGTTTAAAAATATTCCATCAACTTTCAAAATTAAATCGAGAGGCCAAATGATAAGAATTCAGTAGTTTGACTCTTTTTTTTCCACTTTATAATTTGATCTATCTATAAAGGCTTGTTGGAGGGTCAAGTTCACTCTTTCCATTTATTAGTTCTGCACATTCATTAGTTCAGCATTTTTAGCTTCTTTTTAAAGCCTTTTTTTACAATTTATTTGAACTGTACCCATCTGTAAGCCACGAAAAACTGAAATCTGAGAAAAAAATTATGCATTAAAGGATGTATATATACAGTCAGGTCCATAAATATTGGGACATCGACACAATTCTAACATTTTTGGCTCTATACACCACCACAATGGATTTGAAATGAAACGAACAAGATGTGCTTTAACTGCAGATTGTCAGCTTTAATTTGAGGGTGTTTACATCCAAATCAGGTGAACGGTGTAGGAATTACAACAGTTTGCATATGGAATTTCACTTCACAAGGTACCTTTGGCAGGAACCCAATCAGGGTTCTGGAGTACTGACTGAGCCATTGATGGAGACTATTATATTGGACTTTCATAATGAGATACAAGCTAAATCTTGGGGTAGGGGCACCAAGGGCGGCAAAGCCATTTCAATGCAATAATCCAGCTCTGTCAATATAAGTCTATGTAAGAGAGACTCTATGTTTCTGTTGAGAATGTAATGAATATTTCTTTAAAGTGTTACTAAACCCACAACAGTAAAATCAGTCTGTAAATGCAGTAAAGCATGCTTGTTATACTCACTGTGGAACCTAAGGGGTTAATCCTCTGCATTGTGTAAAAAGGCTGTTCGATCCTAACTTCTCTGATCCTCCCATTCTTCCAATGCCCCCCTCTTATCTCCAGATAAAACATATAGTGTGGAGTCACAATGCACATGCTCAGATTGATGTGTATTGCTAGAGAGTTTGTTTTTTTTCCTTGGGAGAGAGTATGTGATCAGCACAGGGCCAATCAGCACTGTCCAGACAGAGGTCAGGGGTTCTGCATCCTCCTAGAGCAGAAATAAAACTCCTCCTACAAGCTTTATCCAGTGCTCGGCTGGACACTGATAGAAGTCACAAAACTGCTCCAACTGCTGATGAGAAAAGGTATTTAGCAGTTTATATTTACTTGCACTTCCATGTTCTGTGTACTGTGGGAGACCGGATATAGTGAATGCAGGGTCCTGGGTTTAGTAACTTTTTAAGTAAACCAATTAATTTGTTGAAGAAATCCTGCCTGGCCTCAAGTTGTTTGAGGTCACAAAATGGTATATGCATGGTGTATCACAGAAACATTCACATTATGGGGAGACATTGCAATGTGAGCATGCAGTGCAAGGGTCCCATTTGTGTCTGAGTTAACCCTTCCAGGCTGTGTCGCCGGTGGTTAATCAAGTACAACTGCTTAATATTAGATAGCAGCCAGCTGGTCAAGAAGTAGGGTGACTGGCGAAGGTGATGGAGTTCCCCAGTGGCAAAGGAACCAGGGTGCTAGCGGTCAGAACCCCAATATTGGTATTGAGCAGGGTCCTAGGGACTTGGTCTGAGAGAGGGCTCGGGGATCAGAAGCACTGTGTTTCTAGCAGCATTAAGCTAAAATGGAGAAGAGACAAGTGGATGACAACTGGGTCACTGGGAGAATGACAAGTTATAGCTGATGGAGTTTGGTACATGCTCCACAGCGCTTGCTCAGAAATGCTAGTTTCCTGGAATAAAGGTGTTCAGCCAGAGTGTTACCGAGAGAAGTCAAGAAACAGAGCTGAGAGAGATGTCTGCAATGAAGAAGTATCAACTAGAGATGAGCGAATCGAACCAGGCGAAGTGGAATTCGTTTCGAATTTCAGGAAAAATTCGATTCGCGGCGAATCCGAATATTAGCATACTTCGGGTGCGCGAATCGGATTTTTCCCGATCAGCCGGCAAAAGTGTCCCTGCAGAGAGCTCCGCTATTTCTGACAGTTCTCTGACAGTTCCTTCACATGTACAGCGGTTGAAACATTGTATCTATTTGTTTCCATTTAGGATACAGATGTTTTTATTCGGAAACAGATACAATGTTTCAACCGCTGTAAATGTGAAGGAACTGTCAGAGAACTGTCAGAAATAGCGGAGCTCTCTGCAGATACACTTTTTGCTGTACTGGAATACTTCTTCTTTTCATTCTTCTTTTCATTCTTCTCATTCTTCTTTTCATTCTTCTTTTCATTCTTCTTCTCATTCTTCTTTTCATTCTTCTTTTCATTCTTCTCATTCTTCTTCATGAAAAGAAGAATGAGAAGAAGAATGAAAAGAAGAATGAGAAGAATGAAAAGAAGAATGAAAAGAAGAAGAAGAATGAAAAGAAGAATGAGAAGAAGAATGAAAAGAAGAATGAGAAGAAGAATGAGAAGAATGAAAAGAAGAATGAGAAGAATGAAAAGAAGAAGAAGAAGAATGAAAAGAAGAAGAAGAAGAATGAAAAGAAGAATGAAAAGAAGAAGAAGAAGAATGAAAAGAAGAATGAGAAGAAGAATGAAAAGAAGAATGAAAAGAAGAATGAGAAGAATGAAAAGAAGAATGAAAAGAAGAAGAAGAATGAAAAGAAGAATGAGAAGAAGAATGAAAAGAAGAATGAGAAGAAGAATGAGAAGAATGAAAAGAAGAATGAAAAGAAGAAGAAGAATGAAAAGAAGAATGAAAAGAAGAAGA